>NW_017536274.1:25886-44749 GCF_001853355.1 Bactrocera latifrons | reverse complement strand
ATGTCAGAAGGAAGCTGCATCCAGGCCTTTTTAAAAATTTAAAATGGGCGTGGCGTCGCCCACTTAGGGACCAAAAACCATATCTCAGGAAGTACTCTACCGATTTCAATGAAATTCTGTATATAATATTTTCTTAACACCCTGATGACATGTAGCAAATATGGGTGAAATCGGTTCACAACCACGATTGAAATCTCGATTATTACTTTATCATGCGAGAGTATAAAATGTTCGGTGACACCCGAACTTAGCCCTTCCTTACTTGTTAATATTACGGAATGTAGTAGTTGTTTTCAGTTAACGGTAATTTATAAGACCTGAAACTATTCCATACAGATATATTGTCATTTATATTACCACTAGGGGATCCGGCCACGCATTGCTGTGGTACACATTTTATACTATTATTCATATAATAAACAATCAATACAGTGAAAATTTTATTTAACAATAATTTGGAATATGTTCATGCAAATAAATTTCATTGAAAAAAATAACGAACTTAAGGCAGATTTGTTGTTGTTGTAACGGCAGAATTCTGCCGAGTTGACAGTCCTTGGCCGAATAAAAATCCGGGTCCGTTCCGGTTTTCGCAGACCCCACTGTCGTGGGAATCATGAATTAAAGCAGCTTTCTAAATGTCTGGTTACCAGCCTTTCTGTCCAGTTAATAGAGTTGTCCGCTTAATAGATTATACTTAATAAACATCCACAAATTATGGTCCCGGCCAATGTGCTCGCTTAATAGAGCGTACATTAAATAGAGTTTTCTCCGTATTTTTTATTTATGGATGGTTTTTATTATACTATCTTCTAAGGTCGTTCGCACTGGACACAGTGTTCTACATTTTGCTAAAATCGGTTCAGTAGTTCAGGAGTCCATCGCGGACTTATAACGTGACACGTAATTTTTATATATAAAGACACTGGGTACGAATTGAATTATGCATATCATATTAAATAGTGGAAAGCGCCAGATTTTACCATAGATGTAATATAGAAGGTTCATTAATGTATTCTCGTTTAGTTAGAATTATTTGTGAATATTAACATACATTATCATATTGTGGATATCATATTGTGGATATTTATCCAAATATGATTAGTTTCGCATATATCGCCCATTATTTAAAATAACTTCATACATTGAGTGGTTTTTTTTCTTAAACGAGATATATTTTGATGCCAATAATGGATGAAATTGGATTAGTATCATCAAGCTAAACGCTGCCCTAACTACATCAAAAAAAATGCTTACTAACTTTTCCCACGATACAGTTATATAGATTGCTTAAAAGGTTTCTTCGTCATTTCACCTTGTTAAGATTAACGAAGAGAGAACTATTTTCGTAAATGGAAAGCGGAATGGCTCCATTATCATGCTAAACATTTTATTTAAATACCTTTAAACTGATATACATATGTAATTTAAATACGATGTTTTGTTCATAATTCATAAACATTTAGAGCTAACTCAACAATACATTGTCGGAATATTGATATAGTTATAATCACGTTGGCGTATTATCATTTTATTCGACAAGTAAATATCCCATAATCATTGAAAACATTCTAACTTTATTATTTTCTTTTCAGTAGTTTTCAACATGGGTACTTAGGTTAAACCGTTAGGCACATGTTTGTCAAATTCGTCCCATATAATTAATATATTTGTGAATTCTAAACAAAGCTTAAAATTCCGATTCGCGTATGAGCCCGATGTATTCAGCGGCGATTTCCTTAGCTGCTATTAGAGATTTTGGAGCCGTTTTCTTGCATTACGCTGCATGCATAATAACTGAGTTTTCACTGCTTCCGGGCATCTACAACCCCAACCAGCTTTGAATACTAAGGAAGATGTGCCCAAGTTAACGCTCCGGAAACATCTCCAATTGCCAAACGCTTTTGCCATTTTATGGTCGTAATAATTATGCACCTGTGCTCGCTATTCAAGTTCAAGTGTCAATAAGACAAAGAGCCGCTCGAAGTAATGGCAAGTGCTGATGAAGACCGTAATTTGTCGATTCCAAGACGTTATCAAGAATTAGAACTGTCTCAACCAACAACCTGACGGATTTTAAGAAAGGCTTAGGGTAGCAAATTGTTATTATTCCAGAGCTGTTCGGTTCCACCAAGATGGGACTGCGTGCACACAGCACTGTTACTGGTATTTAGCAAGAAAGCAGACTCCCTTTATGGCTTAGAAGACAATATTGAACGTACTATTCATTACAAACACTCTTATTAGAAAAACCTGTATAATGCAATCTATCTTGTTTACTTTCAGATAAGCGTAATTGAACCAATGAAGCCTTTATTCTTCAACTGGCATTTACCTAAACATTTGGTTTATGAAATATGACATTTTTTAATAAGAGCACTATAAAAGTTTTTTGAAATAATGTTTGTGATATCAATGAAACTCTTTATATGCGTGAAAGTAGATTTAATGCCATTATGCAATTTCATTTGCATGGTCACCACGAGCACGGTTGCAGAAGTCCAGACGCTGAAGGCAATTTTCGCCGGTTTTCCAGCATAAATCGCCCGATACTGCTGCAATTTCAAATCCGATATTCGTACGAAGTTCATCAATCGTCGCTGGCTTGTTGGCATAGACTACAGACTTGAACGACGATCAGAGAACTTTCCTCACTTGCGTGAACTTCTACACATGACTCCATCCTCACAAAGGCTTGGACGATGACAACAACGAGAAAAGTTCTGCGAAAGATTTATGGTCCTTTGCGTGTTGGCCACGGCGAATATCACATTCGATGGAACGATGAGCTATACGAGATACACGACGACATTGACATAGTTCAGCGAATTAAAAGACAGCGGCTACGCTGGCGAGGTCATGTTGTCCGGATGGACGAAAACACTCCAGCTCTGAAAGTGTTCGACGCAATACCAGCCGGGGGAAGCAGAGAAAGAGGAAGACATCCACTCCGTTGGAAGGACCAAGTGGAGAAGGACGTGGCTTCGCTTAGAATATCCAATTGGCGCCACGTAGCGAAAAGAAGAATCGACTGGCGCGCTATTGTTAGCTCAGCTATAATCGCGTAGCGATGTCTACGCCAAGAAAAAGAATGCTGACTCATGGAATACGTGTGGACTGCTGCCTTACCAATAACGCATATTTTGCTTATTGAGGAAGCGATTCAGCCAGAAATCAGCCTATCGCTGAAGATGATTTTTCGATGAAAGTCCGAATAATTTTCATGTTATTGCGCAGCTCAATTCACGAATATACGCCGATTCTGGTGGTCAAGTGGCTTGAGTTTTTGTGTCAATTTGATTTTATATGGATGTAGGCTGAGATCTTTTTGCAAAATTCGCCACAACAACGTCACAGAAATGTCCAAGGTTTGAGGGACTAATTTGAGTCTTCCTCAATTGATGTGCTAGCAGCAGCAATATTCCCGACACTACGGGATTTTTCTACAAATATTATTTATGTTATAGGAACGAAGTTCCTTACGGCAGGCTTAGAGGAGATAGGGATTTTGCTGCGGGACTTAACTGAAAAAAGGTGATAGTAAAACCTTAAAAAAAGTCCCTAAGAAAGAAGGAGTAGGGTTGAACAATTAACGCGCGAGAGAGAGAGAGTGGGAGTAAAGCAGAGAACTTAAAGCATTTGCCATGCGTATGCTATTTCAGCAATTGTTGTTTTTGTAGAACAATGTTTCAATTTTTGGTTAGTGACATATTCGCATATAGTCTCTTATACACATCTAGATGTGTATAAGAGACAGGCCATCATATTTTCTAGCTCTTTTATTTTGCACCCCAGCTTGTTGAAGTAGTTGGAGGATTCATTACTTAGTGATTTCTCTTCACTTTTGCTTGCCCGGTCAGCAGTTCCACTAAATGTTGATCCAGCAGCGGTGGATTCCTCTTTTCTGTCGTTTGGGGGCGTTCTCGAAATTTTAGAATTCCTCCGAAAGGTGTACGCCCCATACTATTCTCGGAGGCCATACCTCAGTGAGAGAATAGTTTGGGTACACCTGTTAGCGAGTACATTCAGTCCCTGCCGCTAAAACCTAACTTATATTACAGACAGATGGTTGGCAATGCCTAAACCAAAAGCAAAGCGAAAAGGAGAAAAAAACAAAAAACGAAGCCGGAGAACAGCTGATTTGATCAAAGCAAAATGCAAATTAATTGGTTGGCAATGCCTAAACCAAAAGCAAAGCGAAAAGGAGAAAAAAACAAAAAACTAAACCGGAGAACAGCTGATTTGATCAAAGCAAAACGCAAATTAAAAATAAGCGCTCGTTTGATTCGCTGTTATTAGGGGAAATAAAACTATAACTAATAAAATTTGGAAATTGGCCGCGAAAAGGGCAGCTATGTGCAAATAAATTTTGGTTAAATCAAATTGTATTTATCTATCTATTTAGGTTTAGTATCCACTTGGAGCGACCGGAACTCCAGTAAGTCTTCGCACAAAGATTAAGTGTTTTCACTATGAAAAACTAGGATTATTCAGCGAAATAATCCAAGAGCGCAAAAAACACGTCCACCTCACTCAACACTATAAAAGAATGCATATGTACGCATATATATGTTTGCATGTTTGTGCATTATTTGTTTTTCTTTTATTTCTGTTTCATTTCTGCGAATTCTCAACTATTTTTTGTGACTCTGTGTTGGCCGTTGAAAAGTTAAGACTATACTTCACAGGATCATTTCTGTAGTCAGTCTTCATTTACTTTCATTGCAAATCGAAAGAAGGTATATTGTTTTATCTGACAGCGTGATGTGTTAAACACAATGCTTGCGACAGACTGCAGCAGCACGACAGTGAACTGGAAATGGCGTTGTGAAGCCTACTACATGAACATTTGCGAAAGGGCAGCAATATAACAATGGCCGGCATGTACACAATTTCGTTGTGGCCATATTAATACATTGCACCCCAATGTCATTTTAATATTTTGTTCATAGAGAAATTTTTTAAGCAAAAAATATGTAAATAGGTAAATTGATTTGTTTTAAATTATCAATTATTATTATGATGCAACAGAGCTATTTTATGCTTTTATTTGTAAAATAACGTCAGTTTTGTGAATAATATTACATTTTACATATTAGTAGAATTACCACTCTACCTCATCTCTCTATCTTCCATTTTTACTGTCAACTCTACTGTCGTTGGCAAATTAGGATTAAATTGAAGTTAGCGAGAACGAAAACTGTGGGCCTGCAGTCGTGTAGTCGTGCAGTTGTCAAAATAGGTCTGTCCATAAGAACGTGTGTATTTAAAAAAAACTTCGTTGTTAGTTTCTTTCGGCACAGCTTGGATTTGCTACCAGCAACAAAATGTTGTGACGCTTTGTCGCCGTGTCAGTGCTTCGACACATTGACTCTTTGACGAAGCGTGGATTTCAGCCATGCGAAAAATGCGTGCGACACTTTTTATATGTATGTATGTTCCTCGCATTTGCTTTCGCAAACATACAGACAAATGTCCCAAAGAAATAAATATGTATATGCCATACAAATTCTATTGGTATATTGGAAACAATAACGAATATGCATATTTCATGAAGTTCATCAATTTTCTTTGAAGAAATGAAGTTCCTTACGGCAGGCTTGAAGGAGATAGGGATTTTGCCGCGGGACCTAATTGAAAAAAAAAAGTGATAGTAAAACCGTAATAAAAAAGGTGCGCAAGAGACAGTCGTATGCACAAGCGAGTAGGGCCATTGTATATATATAGGTTTATACAATGAGTAGTGCAGAGAACTTAAAGCATAGAGAAGGTGCAGGTTCGACAGCGAGCATTTGTTAGATAGGAAGGAATTCACCTCACAAGCACAGAACTCGCGCTGTGAAATGTTAACATTTTCAACAGTTCTCCACATACTCAACAGAGAATATGAAGAGAAATAAATCATAAATTAACATCTTTCTGGTGTTTGTTCTAGGAAAGAAGTGATAAAAGTGGCAACATAGCTGTTGTCGATTTACAATATTTGTCAATTCTAAAATACTTTTCCGTTCGATATGTATGCAAGCTCATACATATGCACACATATTTACGCTAGTTTGTTGGCGAAGCTGTACAGCGGCAAGGGAAGCGGAAGCTTGGACATACATCTCACTACTAATATTTTGACACCAAATGTGGACATAATCTTAAAAAATACTAGCGATGTGAATGTTAGACGTACAGGAGTTGGAGACATTTATTCAGCAGTATGTAAAATGAACAACGGAGTTGAAACTGTCATGGTAATAGTCTACATTTCACAAATACAAAAATTGAGGATATAAAACATTTCATCCATCGAGCGCTTATAGAATATACTGATGAGGTCTCGGAAATAATTGGTGGAAACTTCCACCAGCTTCCGATGGTTTTATCTGGAAGTTTCTATATAAATTTTGCAGATGAAAAATCAGAACCACTAAGAACATTTCTTTTAGAAAGATTTAAATTACATATAAATAATAATCCAAAAGAATCGGCAACGAGATACGGTACTACTATTGATGCTGTTTTTTCGAGGTATTTGCATAAAATAGAATCACAAACATACATATGATATTTTAGTTACCACAAGTCAATAGTTTCAGCAATAGAATTTAATGGCGAGACTGATTAATAAGAATTACTCATAATGATAATATTGATAATAAACTTTTTTTTGTAATTTGTAATTATTCCTATTTTTCTATGTAATTTTATGTTGTCAAGCATAAATAAAGAGACATGTTTTTTTTATTTTAGTTAATAATTTTAATTAAATTTTTTGTATTTCACGTTATTTATTATTTCTTAAAACACTAAATTTTCCTAATACTTATCTGAACTTAAATAAAAACAACCAGAAAAATTTGAGAGAAAAATCAGAAGACGACCTTCATAAAATTAAGCACAATATTTTTTTTTTTTTTTTTTTTTGCATATTGTATCGATTCTACACTACATTCCTACCTGGTATTCCACGACACTACATTTCTTTTTATACTAAAACTATTTAATGTTAATAAATAGTAAATATCATGCACACTAAACTATCCATTTTTTTAACCGAGTCAACGTAGGTTGCCTTTTATTTCAAAATTACAAAACAAAAACAAATATTAATAATCGAAAATATCTTAATTGTTTTTCACGGTAATAAAAAGAAGTCTGCTCTGTAATGTTCTAGTAGAACAGTTGCGACTTGTCCAGTTTACTTTCGGGTTCGTATGTATAGTATAAATCCACAACTCCTCATTTCTCACGATGTCATAAATTTTTTTTGATACACCGCTATCTTAATTTTTAACATTCCCCTCGACCAATTGACAGTTTTCACAAACGGGAAAACTCTGAAAAACTCTGATCAGTCAATCCAAGCACCGGGCAAGGGTTTTGCAAGAACAAGAGACTCCCCCTATATTGTCTGTGTCCATTAAGCGTGCAAACTAAGTAAGTGGCAGGAATCAAGTTTATCTTATTCCCGAAATCAGGATACTTTTAAGAAGATCCACTAGATTTCAGTAATCATAAGACCTTTTTCGTCTGCGTTGCACATCATTCTGCCCCCCACATTTCCGTCATTATTATAGAATCTAACCTAATGTTGGAGGGTGGAGAGACCTTCTACACATATCACGCAAGTGAGGAATGTTCTTTGAGCGCCATTCACTAAGGAGTGGCCAGCAACGATACTTTTGTATTTGGTTCAAGTATCTCAAGAATTCCCGTGTTAGTCTAAGTATCCTCTGGACAGACGAAATTATCAACCTCAGGGTCGTGCGCTGGGTTTAGGACGTCACGCTTCCATGAGACTCTCCTTTTGATGTCGACCACTGAGAGAGAGTATTGAGAATTACGATTTGAGGGCATGCACCTGGAATGTCCGGCCCCTTAATTGGGAAGATGCCGCCGCCCAGCTGGTTGATGTACTCGTTAGAGTAAAGGCTGATATCACCGCCGTCCAATAGTGCGATGGACGGGAGAAAGACTTTGATGAGTGGGTCCTTGTGGCATTTACTACAAGGATCATATAAAAGAGTGCAAAATCGGTGTGAGATTCGTGGTGGGAGAGAAACTCCGTTGAGGAGTCCTGGCATTCACCTTGTTGCATGAGCGTCTAGCCACAATCCACATTAAAACGAAGTTTTTCAACATATCGCTCATGCGTCACTTCCCGACATAAGAGAAGGCACGATGTGCCCGCCACGATGTTAAAATCGTGCTTGGCCAGTTTAACGCAAGGGTGGGCAAAGAAGGTATCTTTGCCACAACGGTCGGTATGTTCATCTGATGAATCATCCTCAAATTGGTTGAAGCTGATCGACTGCGCCGGCCGAAAATGTGGTTACCTGGTGTACTAGATTCCAACATAGGAAAATTCATCCACCTACCTGGCTGTCTTCGGATGGAAAAACCACCAACCAGATTGATCATGTTATGATAGACGGAAGACACGTCCCTAGAGTTTTAGACGTGCGTACGCTGCGATGTCCTAGCATTAACTCGGACCGTTATCTTGTTGCAGCAAAGACACGGACCCGTTACTGTATCTTATTGCTTACCTCGCAACATTACAATCGACCACAACACGTGCGGGATGGGATAGATACCGAGAGTTGAAGAGGGAAGTGAGACGCATTTGCTAACAAAAAAGATAGAGATTGAAATGCGAAAGTACGAAGAGCTTGACATGCTGACCGACAGGGGTAATGTTGAAATTCTAAAGAAGCGGCGACTAACAAAAGGTTTTAAGACCGGAACATACTCCTGCAGAACCCCCAGAGGTGATCTATTGAAAGAGCATACTGAAATTATGGAGGGAATACTTCTTCAGCCTGCCGAATGGCAGTGAAAACATAACACCTGGAGATAGTAAACCCGATTCCCCAATCGATGACGATAGCGCAGACGTTACATTGCCCAACCCTGGATTAGTTCGAGTAGTAATTACACTGTGGTCGGACGAAAGCATGCCCCACGATTTGGAATTTATGCAAATCCGATGATAGCCGGTTCTAAGCACCGAAATTGACTCAAATTTTATCGGGCCATGGACTGTTTTTTCAGCGATCTAATTGGAATTTATCTCTTCATCGATATTAAAGCTACATTTTACAGCAAGAAAAGGGTCTGAATTTGGTATCCCCGTAAAATTAATATGGCTGGGGAAATCGAAGGAAGAAGAATACCACCACTCAGTTGGAAAGACTAGGTAGAGAAGGACCTGGCTACCTTTGGAATCTCTGATTGCCGCCAAACAATGAAAAGCAAAAACGACTGGCGCGCTGTTGTAAACTCGGCTATAACCGCGTAAGCGGTGTCTACACCAATAAAGGAGAAGAAAAATATGTACAGGAATGTTATGCACAAAAATCGGTCGAGCGAGTCTACATATACATTGTACATATTTGATTTCACTTAAAAGTGGGCGGTGAAACGCCGGTCCATTAAAGACACAAACTCCATTAAAGCCCTGTCATACCATATCGTTTTAAGTATTATTTTACAATACCGTTATATGAGTGAGCGGGGTTACTATCCGATTTCACTCATTTTTACACTATCTTGTAAGTTTAAATAAGTGGAGTGAAAATCCATAATAGGGGTATTAAATAGTTTTGAATATGGATGATATCGATTATATCAAATTTCAAAAGTTCAAACATTATGCATTTGACTTAGAAACCGTAATAAGGACTTAGGTAAMATTGTAGGGGTCGTCAATAGGTACCTTGTCTAAGATCCCTCCTTCATAATCTTGCTAAAATAAATTTAGCAGAATAAAGAGTAGAGGTTAATGGGAAGCTAAAAATTACCTTTACGAATGCCCTGCCTTCAATCGTTTAGAAGAAATTAGTCAGCTGAGATGGAAAAAATAAGATATTTTGTCAAATCCGGCGAGATAATGAAAGCTTAAACCCGGCTGCCTTTGCTCTGGCGCTCCTTCGCCAGCCTTTTACATCAAGCAACGACCATTAAGTATCCTATTATCGAATGCGTTCAGATTGTAAACATAATTTTTTTTATTTCTAAATTTAATCGTAAATTGATTAATTTAGACACATACAAATATAACTTATACAGTTAAATACAATTGATTTTTGTGAAGTTTTAGTGTGTGTGGATATTCCATAAATATAGTGGTTACTTTGGACAAAAACTTTGATGTAACTGCGTTGGCAAAGATAGTTCTTAAATATGTAAATCTTAAATATGGTTAATGTAAGAATACATTCAATTTATAAGATTAAAATTTGGATTAAAATAATGGCACTTTTTAAAAGTAAGGAAAAATAAGTACTTGATTTCCTAAGCAATAAGTAATAATAATCTAAATAGTTCTCTTTAACCAGAAATTAAAGTTTTTATACTGTTACGTCTATCACAGTCTTATTGTTACACAGTTTGAGGCAAGTTACTTAAAAATAATTATAGTATAGTTTCATCTCCATGACATTCCAGATAAATTTGTTGTGGCCTTATTTGATAACGATTTTTGTGTAAGTGATTGGAATTGTGGAACTTTTGCGAGATAATTTTATTGTGGGAATACTTCGATATTTGATTCATGGAAATACCACCTGGAACACGTTGTTGTGAATATAAATTTACTGGTGGTCGCACACTTTGATAAGATGTCCTGCATTTATAGTTCTTATTACGATTACTCCCTTGGGAATTTCGAAGCTCCAACTGTTGCTTATATAATACAGATATTTTAGGACCTATAACCCATGCAAAACATATAATTCCTAATGTTATTTCCATAAATGCTCGAGCCATGAAAGGCCACATTGGTGCTGTAAATCCCTCAGTTGCAACGAAATAAGGTGGTATATTAAGCCAAATATCAATGTTGGCAAATTCGTAGATCACAGAAATCAAAAGAAAGGCACATGGAATACAATATATGAACAAGAACGTTCCAAACTCATAACTTGGACACTTAGCCTCTAATTCTTGCTTTACCATGGGTGTTGGAGGGTTTTTCAATAAAGCCTTATAACGACGATATACTAAATAACCCGAGCCGAGGTTCATTGAACCGAAAATCCAGTAACAAAAAAGTGGTGTTGCGACCAGTATTTGCAGTGCTCTGTCTGACTGGTTTCCAACGAAACAAGCACCTGTAAGATAAATAAACTTTATAATAAATTTATTAATCGAATAACGGAATTATTTACCTATTAGTTCGTCAGCATCTACAAGTCTGGCTACTATTACTGCTGCAGTCTGAAATGCTGGAAGTCCCCAAGCTACAAAGCATGCCAAGTTGCTTTGCATTATAGTCAAATTTACATTACGTTTATCACTACTTGTTAGACGCCTTCTTCTGAGTTCACATTGATTCACGTCAGTACATGTGCCTGAACTGCTTGCGGACAAAGATATCAAATCTTCTGGGTTGATACGACGCACATCGCGATGCCACGTCAGGCAAAGTATTGCCCACCTTTAATTGAATATTTTTGTTATAGGAAATTATTAAAAATATCTCAAATTATCTTACCAAGCGCATGAAGACATAAAAAAATAGTATCTAAGCAAGAATGTAGTTGCACATGGAGCATTCGAAAGCCCATCAAGCAGCAAAAGAAGGACATTAGGGAGTTGGGGATCATATCCACAGGATGCTGCTGTTCTACCCACTATAAAGCGAACAGTCCACCCTAAGGCAACCATAAAATGGCACCACACAAAAGGTGTAAGTACGCTTATCCACTTTTGATTATTTTTCCTTTTTGAATTATCATTTAAAATTAGACTCAAAGTTGCAATCAAAGCCATGAATACGTCAGCGTATGTCCATGTGGCAACCCATAGCTCTGCCAAATGCTTATCATGTGGACCAAATAATATGTCAGCTTCGCATAAAGGAGCACATCTCCCATACCGATAAAGTTTTACATACATATGCGATTTAGACAGTCCAGGGCATTCCAATATTACAGAGGAAGAAGGCGCCTTGTTTATTACCGTCCCAGGAAAGTTCTCCTTATCTCTTATATTTATTTGTGTCTCACCTGGTCCTTCAATACACATTGTTTCATGATTATTTTCTTTTGGGAACCTGTTACAGTCCAGTGCTGGCGGCCACGGAAACCCAAACCCTTGTAAAACTGGATGACACCGCATTCTAACACTCTCACACAAGTTTCTGCATGGCCCAATGGGAAGAGGTACTTTCGGCGTACATAACGGAACATAGGCAGCGCATAAAAATAATTTCAGTTGAGTACTGCACACATACTCAATAAGAGGAGCAAAGGTTTGTAAAGTATATTCTACGTCAGATTGAAGTTCATGACCAACTAAGTTAGGCATAGACGTTTCGTTATAACCAATGCCGCGACACATATCAATGCGTATTGGTTCACATTGTCGTAAAGCAATAGATTCGCCGCTTGTTGAACAATAAATTAGACCAATAATAATTAGGTATTTCCAATAGCGCAAAATATCAGACATTATAAATTTTAATCGAGGAAAACTATATTATTCTGTTGACATCATGTGAATCCAGCAAATTGAGAAACAAAGGTGAATTTTTATTAATAAGCATAAGTTCGTTTGTATATATGTAAATATGCTCCCACGGCTTCAATTTGAATGTTTGTAAAATATGTATTCTTTTTAATGATTATAATTGTTTACAAAAACTTTTACTTTCAGATACAAATTTTATTGGTAACTAAACAATTGCTATAATTAAAAATTTGTATATTAAACCAAATTCTAAAATCTGCTTAAGATTTGTGTATTCTCAATACTATATTGGATATAATTTAATCGATTATACTTTGATTGCCAAGTTATGGCATAAGGATGGTAAAAGATAAACGAATCGGCGATAAATTGTCGGAATAAACTAGTCAGCGAAATTCGTTTTTTCGCGTAGAACTAGTTTTTGAGTGTGCGGCCTTCAGTTGCGCTCAAAAAAAAATAACCCTGGTCGATCCAACATCTAACGTAGAGCTCATTTTTACATAGGCGACGATTATGTTTCCTGTATTTATAGTATAAACTTTGGTCGGGACAAGGACTGAGACGAGTAGGTCCTTGTAGCATTTACTACAATAACCATATAAAGGAGCGCAAGTTTGGTGTGGCATTCGTGGTGGGAGAGAGACTCCTACGCATACTACTGTCATTACACCGGTGCATAAACTTCTAGCCACAGTGAAGTTCTTCAACATATTGCTGATTTGCGCCCACGCCCCAACGGAAAAAAGGGCGATGTGACCAAAGAAGTGCACCTATGAGATTTGTCTCCGAAACGATGTGAAAATCGTGCTTGGCGACGTTAACGCTAGGGTGGACAAGGAAGTTAGCCTTATCGGTTAAATTCAGCATCCACGACGAAACATTCCCATCTGTGTTATAGCTGATAGACTTCGCCGGGGCTCGAAATATGGTTTTTTGTAATACTAGAATACCTGGCTGTCTTCGGGTTGAAATACCACCAACTAGATCGATCATGTTGTGACAGACCGAAGATACGTCTTCAGTGTTCCAGACGTGCGTACGCTCCGACGTCGTAACATCACCTCGGACTTCTATCCTGCTGCAGCCAAGATTCGCACCCGCCTCTGTGCAGCAAAAAACGCATGTCAAAAAATACAAGGAATTTTCGACGCCGAGAAGTTGCAATCACAACAATTAGCTGAACGAGTTTCTACTCGACTTGCACTCCTGCTCTCTGAGAGCACTCATAATCAACTCGGTATAAGGGACGGCATTTCAAGCTCCTTACGTACAAGTGCAACTGAAACCATATGTTTGCGGAAAATGCAAAAGAACAGCTGGTACGACGATGAGTGACATGGCGCAGCGGAGAGAAAACAGACTGTGGAAAGTTACGATCKCCCGAACAAGAGTGGGATGAAATGCTTGACTATGAAGAGCTTGACAAACTGCCCGACAGGGGTAATGCTCGAAAATTCTATGAAAAAGTGCGGCGACAAACAGAAGGTTTCAAGAACGAGACATACTCTTGTAGAACCCCCGAAGGTGATCTAGTCACCGATGCCCAGAGCATACTTGAATTATGAAGGAAACACTTCTCCAGCCTGCTGAATGGCAGTGAACGCACAACGCCGGGAGAAGGCGACCCCGATTCCCCAATCGATGATGATGGAGCAGACGTTCCATTGCCCGACCAGGAAGAAGTTCGAATAGCAATTACGCGCCTGAAGAACAACAAAGCGCCGGGACCAATAGATTTCCGGCCGAGCTATTCAAACACGGCGGCGAAGCACTGATAAGGAGCACGCATCAGCTTCTTTGTAAAATATGGTCGGACGAAAGCATGCCCAACGATTAGAAATTTTGACTGCTATGCCAAATCCACAAAAAAAGAGACCCCACAATCTGCGCCAACTACCGTGGGATAAGCCTCCTCAATATCGCATATAAGGTTCTATCGAGCGTATTGTGTGAAAGATTAAAGCCCACCGTCAACAAACTGATTGGACCTTATCAGTGTGGCTTCAGACCTGGAAAATCAACAATCCGACCAGATATTCACCATGCGCCAAATCTTGGAAAAGATCCGTGAAAGGAGAATCGACGCTCACCACCTCTTCGTCGATTTCAAAGCTGCTTTCGAGGTCTGAATTTCGTATCCCCGCAACACTAATACGGCTATGTAAGCTGACGTTGGGCAACACAATAGCTTTCGACAGAATCGGGAAGGAGCCGTTCGATACCAAACGAGGTTTCAGATAAGGCGATTCTCTATCGTGCGACTCTTCAATCTGCCTCTGGAGAAAATAGTTCCAGCTTCACAACTAAATAGAGAAGATATCATCTTCTATAAGAGAGTACAGTATAAGAGTGTACTAATTAGCGCCACGTAGCGAAAAGAAGAAACGGCTGGCGCGCTGTTGTTAACTCGGCTATAATCGCGTAAGCGGTGTCTACGCCAATTAAGAAGTAGAACGAAGTAGTGAAATTTATCTAAATGACGAGACTACGTCAGAATCCTTTGCTATCTTGGGAATCACAGCAACTTCGGCAACTTTCCAAAGGCTTGGAAAATGTGTCAGACGTATTTTGGTATTGAAAAGATAGGTGAGCTTCCGTAAACATTTGTATGGAAACTATTTAACACTTCAATAGTAATTAAATCGAAGTCAGCTGGTTCCGATTACTAGGTGTAGCGGGGTGAGTTTCTGCAAGACTTTAAGTGCCGCTGTCAGAATTGTGCGCGTAACTCCCGTCATACAGACAATGGCGAGTCTCTGCAGCTTCGATAGCCGAAGTCCTACCGATGTCGCGATGCTTTCGGAACCCAAGGCACCGCTCCATAAGTGATAATTGGTCTCACTACCATAGTGTGGAACCATCTGATAATCCTTGGTTTACACCCCCAGGATTTACCAGCCGGTCGATTGCATACCATCAGTGCCTTTGTGGCTCTGACATACTGCTTCCATCGCTACGTGGAATCCAGCGTGACACCCAGGTATTTGACCTTATTGGCCATCTCTATCTCTCTGCCTCCGAGTGTTAGGTTCCTGAGGCCACGATGGTCGTTTTCAAGGGGTTGATGTTTAGCTATTCTCGTGCGCAGTACGGCCTCTATCTATCTGCGCACTGGAGCCACCACATTTCTTTTCTCCAGTGCCCTTGCCACGCTCTTGTGACCCGTGTTTTCAAAAGCACCTTCGATGTCTAAGAAGGCACATAACGTCTCCTCCCCAGTTTCCAGCAAACTCTGTAACTCTTATCATAACCTTCGACCTTATTTTGTGGTCTAAGATGTTTTCCATACTCTTCAGTAGGAAGGAAGTTTGACTAATCGGTCTAAAGGATTTAGCCAGTGAGTAGTCCTTCCTTCCCAATTTCGGTATAAAGAACACCTTTGCTGTCCTCCATAGTTCAGGGTTATACGCCAGCGCCAGGCTATCTCTCATCAGCTGAACAAGGTATGGCAGTAGAACCTGCTCTCCTTGTTGCAGAAGTGCAGGAAAGATGCCGTCCGCTCCCGGGGCATTGAATTTAGCGAACGAGGCCATATCCCACCTGACTGAGTCCGCAGTGAACACTTTTCTTGCGACTTCCCAATCTAGGCGAGATGGCTTATGCTCCGCGCTAGGTAGACACTGGTCTTCTTTTAACTGTCTCCGGGAAAAGCGCTCATTACATTTTTTAATTGCTAGATCTGTGTTCTTCTTATCCCCCCTATCCAGAGTTTTGTGCAGTTTTGCTGGCTCTGGAGTAGAAGAGACGTTTTCACCAAAAATTTCTGAAATTTTCCTGCTTTGCAGACCTAATCTCCTTACTATAGGCATTCCTTTGCGAATGGTGGGCACCTTGCCGTGGTGCAGGGGCTTAGGTGCAAGGCATACTCGCATCCCCCAATCGGCGTGGACGGTGCTGATAGGCACTGAACAAGCAGGATGTCGGGTGCCGCATGCGTGCGCTAACCAAGAGCTACTACCTCTTAAGAACAAGATGAGCACACAAAAACAAAATTAAGTAGACAACACGGAAACAAGGCAACAACAAAGGAAAACGGACACGGACAAAGTAAAGGAATTCGGCGCAGGGTAGGCAAAGGGGGTCAAGGATCTAGGCGGAAGCTTAGCTTCCTTGACGTCCTCTCACCAGAGGAGAGGGCACTGTTTGAGGAGCATGCTAGGGACGATGATGAGACCATGCCCTCCTGCAGCGGCGCTCGCGTGGGGAAAGTGCCTGGTGCCGCTGAAGCAGCAACGAGCACCGCCAAGACCCCCGCCAGAAGGCGAAGCAGATCGGACTCTGGTGAGTCACATCGGGCAGAGCCCGACGGTGCTCGTGAAAGAAGGAGGAGGCGCAGAAGAGGTGTTCCCTCTCCCGGAAGCTGGCAAACCCGGCTGGTGTGACGAGCCGCGGTACCTCCGAGATGGGAAGACTCCTGAGGTAGTGAAGGCTATGGCCAGGAGCAGGAGCAACGCATCCCCAGCAAACGAGCGTACTGTCACGCTTTTATTTATTTACTCGTTAGAAATAAAATAAATATATAATTTTAAGTCAGACAATGAGATTGGTTCTGACTGAATCTTTATTTGTATAAGATTTCACCGTATACACATGTACTTCAATATTGAATATATTACAATTAAACTGTACAAGTGTTACAAGTGGTAACTTGTTACTCGGCAGTCGATAATGATAAGCCTCGAGGCTATTGTTCCACTTGCTTATATAGGCTATGGTTATCGCTGTTCATACTATTGCGATGCTGGTTGTTTACTAGTAAATAACTATTTGGGTTGTTTGTTGTACTGATAGCGCGCTTCTATTGTTCTAAGATAAAGTTGTTTTGATGATTTTTCTTTAATGTTTACTGAAACAAAAGCTTGTGGTTAAAGGTTAAAGTATTAACTCTCTTGTGAAAAATAGATCTCCTGATCTGTAATTGAGTCTTGAGTAGACTCACGTTCTATGGAAGCGTTGTAGTTTCTCAGATATACAGTTTTTCGATAAATTACATATAGTTTGAATATTACAAATATACTTAATCCTAGAACTACAAGTACTCCTATAGTTATGAACATATTCTTGATTGGGTGTTCTTCAAATGGTATTCAAAATTTATTTAATTTTTTAATGTTGACAAACTGATATTCGTTTTCTGATTCCAATATTGCAAGAATGTGAATTCTTTCGTTTCCATTGGCTATAATATAATCTTTAAATTCTTGTTCCTGGTTGTGGAATACTTCGTAGTCAATAATAATTGTTTCATTAAATTGGATTAAATTACTTTGTCAGTCACTTGGTATGTTGTGCATTTCTTTTCAATAACTGGATATTTATAAATTATAAATCTCGTCCGTATTTATTACTGCTGAATAAAAATTTCCGTTCTTCGCGAAATTAATTGTCGTAGTTAAGAGAAATAACTCCTTGTATAATTCTTGCAATATATCTTTTTGTTTAATCGTCTCAATGTTAAATGTGTTCATTATTATTTCTATATCCTCACAATTCTCTTCTACTGTTTTCTTCAAATAGCGTGGATTTGTTTTATTTCATCGGTTTTGTTTCACATAAACTGTTTATTTCTGTTGTGTTCTTTTTTTAATGTGGTATGATAGCATATACTCCTGCTTATCTTCGATCAATTCTTTTATTGCTTTAGTCTTGCTCCTTTCAAAAAATAATTCAATAGGTTTTCTTTTTGTGACGGAATGTATTGTCCTCGATTGCATTGAATAGTTCTTCAGTCGCGGTTGATTTACTTTATTTAATGCGAATTCTAGTAATTTCCAGAATGGTTGAATGCAGCCGTTCAACTTGAGCGTTCGATGTTGAATGGTTTGCTGCGGTCATTGAATGTTCAGTATATATTCCGTTGGAATAGAGCTTTTGCTGCTATGCTGTTAAATATAGTCTCATTATCTGTCATTAGTTTATTACAAAAAGGGAATATTTCCTCTAATATTTTGTAGAATTCTCTTTTGTCGTTTGATTTTCTCATAGTATATGCGTTTTTTGACGGCTACCCGCTTGTGTCAAATATTTCAATACAAACTATATGAAAATATTCAATAAAACTACAAGCTATGTATATATAAATAAACGATTATTAAAATCTCAGAGCAAATAATTAACATATATTTTTATTCTATTTAAAAGACTTGGAACATAAAAGGCGTTGCATGGCACCAAAGGCATTTAGAATCTTAAAATATTTCTCGCAGGGCATATTTGCTTTTGCGCTATAGTSTTGCGTGATGTTAATTCGTTGCTGCCTCTATAGCAGTGGTCGGCATTTCATAGCAAAATTTTGCAAACTAACTTCACACGTACGCTTCGAATTTCATTTCACACTAATTTCGTCAAGTAATTATAGCGCTCATTCACCGTCGAACTGTCATCGTAACCGGTTGCTT
>NW_017536274.1:0-17541 GCF_001853355.1 Bactrocera latifrons | reverse complement strand
AGCGGGAAATGAAATTTCATTGAACTGTGCGAACATATTTTGGCAAAATAAATGTTTATGTAAATTAATTAATGATTTTGCATTTTAGCATTTATATATGTATGCATTTTCAAAGTGTTTAATTTAGTGTTTTGTATAATTTATTAAACACCCCATCTAATATTTTTCAGCAGTGGCATCAATGACAAATGTTATAAAAAATGCGAGTTTTGACAGCTCTCTCTCGAATCAAAGAGTTTCGTATCATATTATCCATGGTACGCGTACGCGTTATCTGTCATTACGCGTTACCTGTCATTAGTAGTTCAGTCGTTGTCGAGCCAGCAACGAATTAACATCGCGCAAGACTATAGCGCAAAACCAAATATGCCCTGCGAGAAATATTTTATGATTCTACATGCCTTTGGTGCCATGCAATGCCTTTTATGTTCCAAGTCTTTTAAAGATAATAGGGAATATATCCTCAAAACACATTTTGTTAATTTTCATTATATTATCAATTATTTAGATGAAAAAGAACAAAAAATGTCTTTTTTAAGAAGAAAAAATATTTTTTTTGCAAAAAATATCTGATTGGTTACGTAAAAACGCATACTTAGATTATAGTGAACGTATTAATGAAAACCTAAAAACACACCTATCAAGTTCAATTAATTCTGCTTATAAGATTTGCTTAATTTTAATTCCAATTTCTCACTGGGGTACTTCTATCAGAGATAATCAGATCCCCAACTCCTTCCAGTGAGGGAGCAATTGCTAAACGTCAAAACCTACCGAACTTTGACAGTTGACTVGAYTSAGTAGGTTTTGACGTTTTGCAATTGGAATGACTGGAACGGCCAGATTGAGATTATACCAAAAATATATGTGAACGGAGGAATTTATTGCCGCCGTTCAAGATCGCTAATAAAAATTTAAAATAATGAAAATCAAAGAAAATGCGAAATTTAAATATATATTATGAAACGTTTTGTAATTTGATGCATAATAGAATTAATTTTCTATTAGAAATGATTAAAAACATTTATTAATTGAGATCTAACAGGCTTAATTCACCTTATTAAGTATTGAAATATCGAAAGTCAATTGTTTTAATATATGTACTATAAAATCATAAAAAAGGAATTAAGTAGTTTCGCCATATATTAAAAGTCCAATATATAATAATTTGCAATCGTAATAAATGTTGGTTGTTTTAATTTAAATGCCCAAAAATTTTTATTTTGCTCAATTTTTCCATAATGGAAAATGTTATAAAAAACGCTTATTTTGAGGCGCTCTCACACTGGAATAAGTTGGGCATCCCATTATCCCTGGCTAGTGTATCTAGTGTATCAAGTATTGTGGTGTGACGTAATTAACATAAAATCTCTCGTCGTTTGCGAAAATTGTTGCTCTTTCTAAAGCATTTTGTTCAAAAYTTTTCTTATAACAATTTGTGTTTTAAATTGCTTCAGTGGAGCGCTGACATCTTTAATTCTGATTGACGAGGATGATTCCTGCGAATGTATTAAGTCGTTCGTAGTTACGTTTACTTGACTGCTGAGTGCGTCGGCTACTACATTTAAATCTCCTTTAATACATTTAATTTTTGCTCCGTATTCTTCTGTAAAATTTTTCCATCGTTTTAATTTTGAATTTGGGTTGTCCTCTGATATTGAAAAAAATAGAAATTGATGATCGGTGTAAATAGTAGTATTACTAGCGAGACCATACAGATAATTCCGAAGTTTCTTGAGTGCCCAAACGATTGCTAACATTTATTTTTCATTTGTTGAGTAATTTTGTTCAGTTCGCATTAATGTACGTGAAATGAATGCTCTAGGTTTCTTGCCTTGTGACAATACAGCTCCCATCGCATGATTGCTTGCGTCTGTAGTCAAATCAAATCCTTTTCCAAAATCTGGTTGGAATAATTCCGTTTGTTCTTTTAGTTAATTTTTTACTGTTTCAACTGCTTTAAGTGCTTCATCATCAAATTTCACATGTACTGAGCTACATTTATTCTTTGAAATATTATCATTCTCTGCTCGTAGGTTGAGTGTTAATGATTTCGTTATGGATGCAAATTCTTTTATAAATTTTCTATAATATGAGGCCATTCCCACGAAATATATTAAGTCTTTCAAATTTGTAGGGGTTTTTTACCTATCTATAGCTTCTATTTTTCCTGGATCTACTGTAATTCTACCGTTTTTAACTATATGCCCTAAAAATTCTGTCTGTCTTTGAAAAAATTTTGACTTTTCATCCGAGATTTTCATGTTGTCTGCATGTAAAGTGTGTATTATATTGGTGATATCTTTCATATGTTGTTCAGGGTTAGCTGAATATATCAGGACATCATCTTTATACACGTATGCGCATACTCCTATGAATGGTCTGAGGATGCCGTCAACGCGTCTTTGAAAGATCGACGGTTCGTTTTTCAGTCCAAATGGTAGTCGTAGAAACTCATATTTGGCATTATTTATTGAGAATGCTGTTTTTTCCCTGTCTTCTTTTAATCTTCTTTCTAATTTGATGGAACCCTGATTCCAATTCTAACGTAGTACAGTAACTGAAGTACTGTGCTTCTCCTATGTTTTGAAGCATCATGGTGATGTCCGGAATGGGATATCTATCAGCGATTGTTTGCGTATTTAACTTCTGGAAGTCAATAAGCGTCTGTTTGGGTTGCCTTGCTCGTCATTCCCTTTTTTAGAAACTGCCCATTTGGGTGTATTGTACGGGCTTTTGCTTGGCTGTATTATTTCATTATCTAATAATTTTTTTTTTATTTCAGTTACTACAAATGCTCTATCCGCTTGGGGGTATGGATACTGTCTGACTCAAATAGGAATATTTGTTTCTGTTCTGATTTCTGCCTCTACCGTAGTTACGTAGGGTAATGTTTTACTCTGCTCATTTATTTTCATTAATTCATTTATTTCGTTTTTATACACTTTTTCTCCTATCATATAATTTATTCTTGTTAATTTATTCTTTTTCACAATTAATATATTTCTTTCTGTATCTATCACTTGCTTTCATTTGCTTTAAACCTTTAATTCCTATCAAGAAATCGAAATTTTGTGAGGTATCGAGTTCTAAAAATTCCATACTGAATCCTATTATATTCACTTTCTTTTTATATTTAATTAATAATTTACCGTGTAACGTAGCGGCTTGTTTTTATACTCTCTCAACAAAGTTGCTAAGGAGAGTATTATAGTTGTGTTCGCATAACGGTTGTTTGTAAGTCCTAAAACTAAATTAGTCAGATATAGGGTTATATATACCAAAGTGATCAGGGTGACGAGTAGAGTTGAAATCCGTCTGTCCGTCCGTCCGTCCGTGCAAGCTGTAACTTGAGTAAAAATTGAGATATCATGATGARACTTGGTACACGTATTTCTTGGCTCCATAAGAAGGTTAATTCGAAGATGGGCAAAATCGGCCCACTGCCACGCCCACAAAATGGCGGAAACCGAAAACCCCGGCCCCTACTAACTTTTTTGTACATATCTCGAAAACTACTATAGCTATGTCAACCAAACTGTATAGAGTCGTTTCTTTTAAGCCTTTCCATATACAGTTCAAAAATGGAAGAAGTCGGACAATAACCACGCCCACCTCCCATACAAAGGTTATGTTGAAAATCACTAAAAGTGCGTTAACCGACTAACATAAAACGTCAGAAACACTAAATTTTACGGAAGAAATGTCAGAAGGAAGCAGCATCCAAGTTTTTTTTTTAATTGAAAATGGGCGTGGCGTCGCCCACTTATGGACCAAAAACCATATCTCAGGAAGTACTCAACCGATTTGAATGAAATTCGGTATATAATATTTTCTTAACACCGTGATGACATGTACCAAATATGGGTGAAATCGGTTCACAACCACGCCTGAAATCTCGATTATCACTTTATCATTTACTTTCTACTTCTATCCTTTTGCGTGAGGGAATTTTGGATTTACATATTTTCTTCTGCACGACTATCAATTAAAATATACACTGAGTTACCTTCTTCTGTGGTCCTTACAAGCGTTGGTAATCCATGCCTTAGAATAAAAAAAATATTCTTCCTGTTCATATTCCGTATTTGATTGTTGATCGCGTGTAATTTGGTTAATCCGTTGATTCTTCGGTTGTATATTAGCTAGACTTGTATTATCTCGTTCTCGTTTGTATCCCAATGCTCCTGCTTACATTCTTAAATGGATTTTGATAATTCTGTCGAGCCCGCGCATTTCGTGGTGGTTGTTGCTGATCCTTGTTGTAACCTTGTCTCGTTGGTCTACGGAATATGGTGGATGAATCGATATCCATAGGTTCAACTGGGGGTTGTTGTTGGCAATAATAATTATTCTGATGTTGCTCAAGCAGAGATGGCATTCTTGATAGCTGCACTTCTCAGTCCAGTGACGAATGTTCTGATTGCTTTAGCTTGGATTTCTTGTGTCAATACTTGGACTATTCGTTCTTCCTTGTGTGTCATCTCAATCTTGGATAGCACTACAGGTTCAGGTTGTCATAATATACATGCAGTGGTAGTTCTTTTTGTTGTATTTTCGTCATATATTCCTCCAGAACGTATATTGGTGGTTTATCGGCATAGGAATCGTCTAGCCTATCGATGATGTCTTGTAAGTTTCTCTTTACGTTGTGGTTGATCAGGATTTGTGCTGCTTTGCCAGTAATTTTCCCTCTGATCATTATTAATGCTTGGGCATTATATTATGTCCTTAGAATTGTCGCATGTCTTCCATTAATATGGTTGCTACTTTCCTCCAATTCCTGTATTCCTTGTAATCACCATTAAATTGTGTTAGTGATTTAAGCATATTCAGATCCACTTCTTCTGGTCTAGTATGAGAACATATTTATGGAATGGTTGCACCATGCAATTTGCTTGTTCTGTCATCTTGCTGATTTATTTGTTGATTTATTTTAATAGAGATCGGTCTCCAGTTGTATTCTTGGAGCGCTGCTTGATATGGTATTATTTCTATGAAAGCGTGTTGTTTGCCAATGATGGTATATTGATCCTTTACTTTCAATTTGTTGGCGTATTAGGATTTTTATGTGAATCCCTTTTGATTGAAGTTGTGTGGAATGATGCACTGGTAAACTTCTTGGATGGCTTAAATGAATCCTTTTTTGTTTCCAGGGACTCGGTTCTTTCAGACAGAGAGATTGGTTCTGACTGATCCTTTGTTTGTATAATATTTCACCGTATACACAAGTACTTAAATTTTGAATATATTACATTTAAACTGTACAAGTGTTACAAGTGGTAACCAAAAGTTTGAAGGGCAGCAATACAAAGGCAACCGTATGCCAACCATCCGGACGGTGGGGCGGCGCAGATTAATGGCATCCGCATGGCTGTACTGCCTCAAAACTACCCGACGGAGTCGTTGAAATCGGAGGAGCTTACGGAGCTCCAGGACCTCCCTCTGGAAGCGGTATTCAGAGGAGATGAATACGCGGCGTCCTTCCTGGGGTAGAATTCAACGGAGGTTGGCAGCACTAATGCGGGCGACGCAGCAAAGCAGGGTTAGGAGACCCATTGGATGGCAGCGCGATGGACGGCGAGGAAGAGGATCTGCCCTTACTCGAACCCATATTATGATGGCCGTCAATACGGCGATCGCCCAGGTGAACCTGCATCATGCGGCAACAGCTTCGGCTGTCATAGCGAGCAGGTTCATAGCGGAGAAACTGGGCATACTACTGATCCAAGGGCCTTGGGTCCACAGAGGAGAGGTCAAAGGCCTCAAGACGGAGTGATATAAGGTTATCTTGGATCTCTCTAGCGAGAGACCTAGAACTTGCATAGCTGTCAGGAATATCATTGAATTCTTCTGAATTTCAGAGTTCCTAACGCAGGATCTGGTGGTGATTCAAGCCAGGGACTTCGTCCTGGTTTCAGCCTACTTCCCAGGGGAGGCATCCACGGTATCCCCGGAGGTGGTGGAAAGGTTGGTGGAGCATTACAGAAGGCACAGGCTTTTCCTAATCATAGGCTGCGACGCAAGCGCCCACCACTTCAAATGGGGCAGCACCAACTGCAACGTAAGAGGTGAGTCTCTTTTAGAGTACATAGTAGTTAGTAACTTAGAGATAGAGAATATTCATAACTATAAGCAGGAGAGAGGTGCTGGACATCACCTACATAAACCCGCCCTTGAAGTAAACCCCATGGAAGGCTACCGGGACCTCACATCCCCTATACACCTCTTTCATGAGGAAATCTTGAAAAGCTTCTCAGCTTCAAGAGTCTCCGCCCGGTAGTTCAGATTCAGCACAGCCATCCGTATGCCTTTTAATGCATCCGCATATCCGCCTTTTCCCTCAGCTGCCCGAGAAGGATTCGATGTGGAGAGTTGGCCTCCAGCAACCTGGGCATAACTGTCCTGTTGCCTCTTGGAGTTTGGTGGCTCCTGTGGCGTTATTTGACTAATCTTTCGTTGGGCTTGGGGGGGCGCCGTATTTGCGTATTAGAAATTTTTAATAGAGTAAAAAATGAAAAAATAATATATATTGCCGAAATTTAAAATTCATCTCTAAAATTCGCTACAATGAAAAGATGTGGTCTTAACCGTCGGAGTTATTTTGGTTTCGATGGCAAAGGATCGTAATGGTTGTGTGTAGGAAACAAGAAAGAAAATTATTACAAACTTTACAAAGATTTTACAGTAGTAGCTAGGGCCAAAAGTAATAGAAAAAAATTGAATATTCTTATTGTTTTATAGTTATATTTATACCTGCGTTTTATTTATATATTTAAGGTACAATGACAAGACAGTTAATTGAATTTGCTAGAAGTAACTAATGGGTATCAAATATAATAACATATCAAGGTAACAGATATGGTTGTTATAGCTAACATGTTTATACGTTAAAGGTAACAATCAGCTAACTAAAATAATAATTCTAACAGAAATTTGGGTAACAAATACTTTTTGTTATGTATAACGCATAGGTCAGCAAAGCGGTAACAAAAGTATTTGTTCCCCTTAACGGACTGTAAAGAGATTTGATAACAAATGTATGTCATAATTTAGAACAAGACAGCATGCTATATTTGCTATAGGTTAGATAAAGGAGACCAGTGAAAATCAAATGTCGTTGCGCTACTTTTGTCCCACTCTTTGAACAAAGGTATCAATAACAGGCAGCTTGCACGTTTGCTAAGAGATACCCGTCTAGCACCGTTGGTTTTAGCAATTTATTTGCGATTCAATTTTGTGCTGTCAGCCGTGATATTCGCAAATTTTTTGAGATTTGTCAAGAAACCCGTTCCAATTGGTGCCAGAAGTTGGATAGTCAAATAAGTTCCCAAAGAGAGCGTGGGAATGGATAAATCCATGGTGGGTTTAGCAATTAATAGATTAGAAGGAGAATTTAAACCACGGTTCCGAGAGGCCATAGAAACATAGATTAGAGGAAGAGACACCGAAGATAGTAAAAAGGAAGAGACGCAATCTCTTTTAACAATGTAGACATAAACATAATTTTCATTGTAAGGCGGCAGATGTCGTCGCAAATGGCAGCATCGCATGCAGCTATCAGTAGGCCGCAATAGTGTTCCCAGCTTAGATAATCAAATGTACCATGATTGATAAAATAACTGCCAAAAGTTAGTCGGAAAAGCATATTGGGCAGAGCGGTGTAGTTTAAAAGTATTGTGGCAGCTTCCATCGAGTATGTAAATTTCAAAATGGGCAAAACACGCGAGTACTTATGATTGTTCCAGAGGTTAAAAAGCCTTGCGAATCACAAAAACATTTAGATAAATTAAAACGAAGGTTCGATTGGGCTGGGCATTGTCCATCGGCTATGGAAAAGATGGTCCATCTCCTGCCATTAAATGGAGAAATAAACATGTTTTGGTAGTAAAGGCACATTTCAGCGAATTTCCAGAAGTGTACACAATTCCCAACGGAGAGGCTGAACCAGTAGCGAACTTTGTGACCGAGAAAGGAGTGTCAAAGCTCCTCTAATTTAGGAGACGGTGGAAACTGGGTATCAGGAAAGCAGATGAAATTTACTCCAGTAAGAGAAGGACAGGCAGTATCCGTAATGACGAAATGAAAAACATAAATGATACGTGCTTGGTGCGGTAGATATGTGTAATCGTGGAGGGCAAAGGAAGAAAAATTAGATACTTAAATACAATAGAATCGACGATATATTACTAGCCAGCGATATTCGCAGTTGCCAGAATGTTTGAGTGGAGAAGTAGAGTGCAGCCATGATAAGAGCTAATGAGATATAAATAAAAAACTTATTACCTTACTTATTATCATTACTTAATAATGAGTAAAAAGGCATTAGGTTGGAATTAGAAATAAGGATAAAAGTATATGCATTAAATTGCGACTTTTATTTAACAATCGGGTGAACGAGCCAGAGAACGTACATTTATAGAGAAGGTTCAACCACGGACAAGCGTGTGAACTGTCAAGAGCCATGAATTTTCTATTAGTGGATTTCACCACTTTGACTCGGCAGGAGAAATTTTACCAGAAATGAGTGAACAGAGCTGAGAACTCAATGAGAATTGTCCTCTGAAATGTACATTGCTTTTACAAACGCCTGTTGGCCTTTTGGCTTATATTTTTATACGTTTACATGCTATCATATCAATTGATATGAATATGATTTTGCGAATTTTTATGAATTCATGCAAATTGATAACATTATTTTTAATTTATGCAATTCTCAAGCAATTTTTGTAATTAATGGGCAAATGTGCTCCTTTTTAAATATTTCTTATATTTGATAATGTAATATAATTTCATATGTATACATATACATATTTGCTACACATGTATGTACATATATGATATATTATCATAATATCATAAAAAACTTAGTATATTACAACAATAATATATATCTATAAATTATACGTTCTCTGAACGAACTCAAAAGTGGGTCGCAAGGTGTACAATTTATCGAGAAATGCGCGACAATATTTTTTGTCCTTTCTGCAGTGTGTTTGGTCGTAAAATAATCGATAGAATATTGCTAATAATGTCTCAAAGCGGGTAATTCAGTTTTTTGAGCTATTTTCTGTTTTGCTATATATAAATTTTCTAATATAAAAGAATAAGTGTATGTATAATGCCTTTTGCAGATATTAAGTGTATTCGGGAAGTGAGCAGCGAAGACAGTGTAAGTCTCTATAATTACCTTAAGTATTTTGTTGATTAATTTACCTATTTTTCAGAATTTTAAAGCTGAAAACTTAATAAAACATACTGCAAAAAAGTGGAAAACACGAACTTGTGGCGAAAGAGTTGCGTATGTTGTTCTCGAATTAAGTGAGCCGCAAATAATTACAGGAATTGATATTGGAAATGAACATTCTGCTTTCATAGAGGTATTGGTCAGCAAAACTTGTTGCAGCACAAATAATTTTACTGTAAGTTTAATTATACAAGAAAGTTTGGTTGTAAATTGGTTTCGAAAACTTTTTTTTAGGAAATTTTGGTGACTTGTTCGTTTATGACCCTAATAGAGAGTAAGAATTCCACAAATGTCAATCGAGTTCGTTGTTTTGGTAGAGACGCTTTAGTACCCACCGCAACATCCGAAAAGTGGCAGTTTATTAAAGTGATTTGTAGTCAACCTTTCAACAAACACGTACAATATGGGATATCGTTTATTAAATTACGTGTCGATTCCGAACCAAATAAGAAAATTACTTCTCTTGAACATAAGAAATCAATAACTACAAATGATTTGGCTAACGTCTCTGAGCCACTAAATACTTCCCAACTGGGTAAATTTAGAATGCGGGAAGAGTCTCCAGAATCTGAATCAGAAAGCTCCTCATCGCTATTTAAAAGATGGAAAGCTTCTGAAATGAATAATGATTCAAAAAGTTCTCCAATAGAAAAGAAAAGTGTAAAAACGAAAGAACCAGTAAATAAAAATTTGGCAATTTGCTTAGACCGTAATCGAAAAGAACTTGGTTTTGGTAGCGAAGAAACGAGTGGTGGTGAAATACTTTCAGTTAAAAAACAAAGATTATTGGAAACTATAGAGATTGAACGTCACAAACTGCAAGCTAAAACTGAAAAATCCAAAGTTTGCAGCGACAGTAAGAAACCAATTAAACCTTCTTCCATGGAAAATAAAAGTCACGAAAATATCGAGGATAAAGCAATAAAGAGACTCGACAACAAGAGTTATGATATAGTCTTAAAGCAAAGTGAGAAACGTCTAATCTTTCGTCCATTCAATGAGCTTCTAAAAGGCACTGTTTTAGTAATCAGTGGAATACAAGTATGATACATAGAAGAATATGTAGTTTGTTATCTATAATTAAATAACTTATTGTTTTTCAGTAGAATCCCGATCGTTCAGATATTCGGGATAAAGCTTTGTCAATGGGAGCAAGATATAAAGCTGATTGGGGAACTGATTGTACACATTTAATGTGAGTAAAAGTATTTTATATGTATATAAGAGTTTTTGGAAGGCTTTAATTTTGTAGAGGGATATATATTTCAAGGTAATTACATCTTTTTTATTATACAATTATGTTTATTACACATAAAATAAATTGCAATATTTGTACATGAAATTATCTACGACTTCGAAGTTATGACGGTCAACAGTGACGTGAGAGCCAAGTAGTGACTGCGACGACTGTTTGTTTGATGATAGGAGATATTTCGTCTTGTCCTCGTTCACCGACAGACCCACTTTCTTTGCTTCCTTATCCAGTCTGGATAATCTACTCTATCGTCATTGATTGGGAAAACGAGTTCGCCTTCACCTGGCGGTATACTTTCAGTGCCATTCAGGAAACTGGAGAAGTGTTCCCTCCATGATTTTAGTTTGCTCTGTCCATCAGTCACTAAATCACCTCTGGGGATTCTACAATAGTATGCTCCGGTCTTGAAACCTGTTAGTCATTTAGTAGGATTTTCAAGCATTACCCTTGTCGGTCAGCTTGTCAAGCTTTTTATACTCACGCATTTCGGCCTCTCTCGTTTTCTGCCTGCAAATGCGTCTTGCTTCCCTCTTCAACTTCGGTAATGTTGCGAGGTAAAATTCAAGGCATGATCTGAATAATATTTCGTTTTTTCCATGTTTTTGTGGGCTCTGAAATAAATCATTGGTTTTGACCTTATTATTTGTGTCACCAGTGTGAGTAAAGGAACTATTATTTTTTTGTTAGTAGTGGTAAACAGAAATACCAAATTTTTTTATTCACGCTTTAGATCACTTTTTGTTTTGCTATGTTTTAATATTTTTCGGCAAAAAAATAATTTTGCAGATAGTATGATTGCTGTGGGCATCAGTCTCTAAAGTAGTATGATTGCTATCTGCCAAAATAATTTTTTTTTCATAGTTCGTAATATATATATTTTGTTTTTATTAATAAATACCAAATGTCCCTTCTATCTTACAAAAAAACTCATATTCATATTTATGAGTAATGGATTATTATTATTATAAATATTATTACTTTTGTTTTCTTATTATGGATGGGTCAGTGGATRCACTCATTGAAATATTTTTCCATATTTCCAAAAAACTCTTCATATACATAAATATGTATACGTAGGAAATTGCTAATTAATTTACTTTTTTAGATGTGCTTTCAAAAATACACCAAAATATAACCAGGTGAGGGGAAAAGGTAGAATAGTTACACGTGAATGGATAGAAGACTGCTACAAACAAAAAAAATGCTTGCATTGGCGAAGATATGCTTTGGATAGCAGTGATCTTAATCAGCCCCACAGTGAAGAAGAGGTTCTAGATGAATCGTTACGGCCTATTGAATCATCGGTTAACAACACTATATCCAAGGAACTTGACTTAAAAGTCCCAACATACAACCTCTCTAATAGATCTATAAATTATGCAGTTTCATCAGGCAGTGACACAGATGATGATATTCAACGCGTTTTACAGAGTAATACTCATAAACCTAATATTGCAAATGAAACAAAAATATCCAGAAGAAAAGGAGAYTTTGATGTGTCTACAGAAGAAGAAGATTTTTTGGACGTGAAGGCAAACTTGGTACGAAAAGCGATGCTTAAATAACAATGTCTTTATGTGTATTTGTTGAGAATTGAGATTTTTATAAATATGGATGGAAATTCAATGAAAATAAAGATCTAAGTTTGTAAAAAATTAGTGGATATTGAAGATTTGCTGAATTTTGGTAACACCCCGATTTGTGAGCAATATCTGAAAATGATTAACTTGGAATAGCATGTATTTGTCATAAAGTAAAACATTTGCCCGTTAAGTTGAAATAGACGTGAAAACCTATACCTTGCCATAAGCTTAGATAAAGTTGACATTGTAGATGGGTGGAATCGGACCATTGCAGCATTAAAAAATACCGTTAATCGACATCTTATAACGTGTTACGTCCAAAAACTGCCATCGGAACATAACTTTTCAAGTACCCAGATACCGAATTTGTGGGCCCCAGTGGCAATGATCAATACAATTGGTAAAATCGGGTAAATATTTCCTTAGCTGACATAAACATTCTTAATATACGAATTTCAAAGTTTTGACATTAAAACGTATATTGGTGGTAAACAAAATAAACATAAAGTACTGTTGTCAAGTATTTTTACATAATGATAAGTGATCAAACCTATATTTTTTAAGCTCTGAAATTCGCGCTGCTAATTAGCAGAATTGAGTACGTGCGTGGCAGAAATATACCTAAAATGGCTGAGAATAAATAAAGAGAATAGCTTTGTAAAAAAATATATCAAATATACAAAGTCACAGAGAATGTAAAAAAGCATTCTCTGAGTGACATATGATGCTTATATTGAATTATATGAACCATTGTCACAAAATGGTAAGAATTTTAATTTTTTTTACAAAATCTGCAAAAATTAGCGAAGATTATTTTAATTTTTTTCTCTTTAACTTTATTTTTTAATTTTTAAATAAATTAATATTATATCGACTATTACAAAGTGAAGATATGTCAAATGAACTTCTTTTCTTCAAAGAAAATTGATGACCTTCATACATTCCATATGTACATACATTCATAATAACAAGTGTCGCACGCATTTTTCGCATCTCCTTTGTCACGGTCAACCAATGGCCGAAGCTCTCGTATTGTCAAAGAGTCATCACAACGTTGTGTTGTTCTTAGAAATTCCGAGCTGTGCCGAAAGAAACTAACAAACGATCGCCGATTGCTACCGCTTCCCTTGCCGCAGTAACAGTTTCGCCTACAAACTAGCGTAAATGTGTATACATATGTATGAGCTTGCATACATATCGACACTGATTTTTGCGAGCCACGGAAAAATATTTTAGAATTGGCAAATATTGTAAATCGCCAACAGTTATGTTGTCACTTTTCTTACTTAGAACAAACACCAGAAAGATGTTCAATTTATGATTTTTAGCTTTTGCCATCGTCGCGAAAAAACGCTTGTTGGCAAAGGCAAGCAACAGAGTAAGACGATCCTTGCTCAATTTGCCACCATTACAACTTTGGCCATTTAAAGACAAAGGAAGACACTTGTAAAAAAGACCCGTTTCATCCGCGTTGAAAATATTCTTGGGCTCATACTTCTCTATTAACTTTTGAATGTTTTCTCTTCACTTCATTATCAACGGCCGCGCTTTCACCGCCAACTTTTTTGAAACTTACATTATTTCTCTTCTTGAAATTGTCCAACCAGCCATTACTTGCGTTGAATTGTGTTTGAGGCATACACCTTTGCTTTTTCTTTTAGTAAATGTCCTCCAACTTAAATAGTATTAGATTCTCGGCATTGCAAAAACCAAGTGAGTACTCTCTTTTCTAATTCCGGATATTCCAAATACAGATCACTTTTTTTCAAAATTGATGTGATAGTAGATGGCGCAATACCGAACCTTTTCGCAATTTCTAATTGTTTTTAACCACTTTTTACGGCAAGAATAATTTTTTTTTAATTGGCAATATTTTGCACTTACGAGAACTTGACATCTTGCGTCCTAATTGATACTAATCTACGCAAGTTGTAGAAAACAAAGCAAAACTTATGAATAAGCGTAACTGTAAAATAATAACGGTTAAAAAACGTACTATGTTTTCGTCACGTACGGTTTATTGTGAAAAAAATACGAGTTGTAGAGGCTTTTGATACAAATTTTTCAATTTTTGTCTGAAGAAAAATACGAGTTATCAAAGGGACCGAAATACATACATTTTTCGCGAATTTTTCTAGGGACCGAAGAAATACTATGAAATATCAAGGTTTTTCGCTTATCGAAGTTTCACTGTATAATGAAATGCCGACAATCAAAATCTCGAATTTTAGAATCCCGACAATCAAAACACCGACAAATCAAGAAAAGGTGGCGTTGTTCGTTCGAGGCCCAATCTTCATAATCAGGGAAAAAATTAGATTTAAATGAGGAGTAATGAGAGAGCCTCGTATCATATCATCCTTGGTGGTAGTTTTCAAACAGAATACCTAATTTTGTTCGATGTACACTTTAGTTTCCTTTATTGTTTTGCTAGGATTTAAATTTTGATTAAGATATTTCATGAAAATTAAACTATCTTATACGATTGGATTTAATACATGTAGTTCAAGACGAAAATGTTTGAAGTCGGACCAAAAATTAACCCAGCTTAAATATACTGCATGTAATGATTTTCGTTGTTATAGCATTTTATTTTAAATAAGTGATGTGAAAAGCTATCAATCTTAATGCAATCAATCCAATCTTTCAATTCTTATATTGTATGTATATATGTGGCAACTACGCCACGCCAGCCTACAGCTGATTTTGCTAACAGCACCCATCTGCCATCTCTCTCCAACGACCGGCACTCACCAGCCATTACGCGGCGTGACGACTCAATGAGTCGGCCATTACGACTGACGACTCTTTGTCTTTTACTTCAACCACTCGAGGGAACGGACCACACGTTTRGCGCTCCGCCGTACTTTTATCCAACTTTATCGTCAAACATTAAAAACGTAAAATAACTATTTTTTGAATAAGACGCTTTAAAAAATATAGTGAATTTTGTAATAAATGGACAATCTTATAATAACKTAGAATACGATTACTCCATATATATAATTTTATTTATGAATAAAACCGAAAACAATATTTCCGTTGTAAGAATTCACGGGGTAAAACTTTAAACATTCTTCCAAATTTGAAAATGATTTATGGTTTATGATTAATTTTCTAATTTGTTTGTTCATAATATTCGAAATAATGAAAAAGGGTAAATCATTTATAATTTTAAACAATAATTTTTACAATTTTTATTATAGTTATCAACATTTTCGAAATAAATTTAATTAATCTCTATTCGTATCGCATATTTAATATTATCATTAGATAACATTTCTCAATTTATAATATTTCCTATAATCTTGTTGAATGCGAAACATGTACCTTTGTATAATTGAACTGAATCCAAATCCGCTAGAGTAACGTTCCGTGAGATTAATGGTGTTTTGGTGGATGGTACTCTATCACTTCGAAATGCTGAGAAATGGTTTCGACGATTCGGAGCGGGTAAGAACGACACCATGGATAAGCCAGCCGGCGCAAGACCTGTGACGCCGAATACCGATCAAAAGTTTGATGTTTGGGTGCCGCATGATTTGACGCAAAGAAACCTTCTGGACCGAATCAACGCCTGCGATATGCTGCTGAAACGGAACAAACTCGAACCATTTTTGAAGCGGATGGTGACTGGCGACGAAAAATTAATAACTTACGACAATATCAAGCGAAAACCGTCGTGGTCGAAGGCCGGTGAATCGTCCCAAACAGTGATCAAGCCGGGATTGACGGCCAGGAAGGTTTTGCTGTGTTTGGTGGGTTAGGAAGGGAACCATCCACTATGAGCTGCTCCCATATGGCGAGACGCTTAATTGTACCATCTACTGCGAACAACTGGACCGCTTGAAGCAGGCGATCGACCAGAAGCGTCCAGAATTAGCCGACATAAAAGGTGTAGTTTTTCACCAGGACAACGCCAGACCACACACTTCGTTGATGGCTCGTCAGAAGCTACGAGAGCTCGGATTATAAGTTTTAAAGCATCCACCATATAGCCCGGACATAGTGTCAGGTGATTACCACCTGTTCCTGTTCATGGCGAACGCACTTGTTTGGGTAAAGTTGAACTTAAAAGAGGCTTTTGAAAAGTCGCTGTCCGAGTTCTTAGCAAGTAAGGAGGGGGGCTTCTACGAGGGAGTATTACAAAGTTGCCGTTTAGATGGAAACAGATAATCGAACGAAAGTTCAGATCACAGTAATACTTTATATAAAGCATTGAATAAAGAGCAAAAATCGGAAGGGAGATATTTGACAACCTTATATATCTGATATTAATGATCAATTGAAGTAATTCAACACTTCACCATAAGAAGACTGCTCAAGCGTTAGTTAATTTCATTGGTTTAAAATGAAGAATGAACTTGTTTTCGGCAATCCCCAGACAGTGGTAAGTTCGGTAACATTTGTGAGCCATTATGCATTCATCTCAAATTATGATTGAAATTTTTCGCAACACTGCAACAATTCTGTTATTTTGCGATGTTAGATGTTGCGTTAGGTTTGTTATGAATGCCTGTGCGTCGTTCGCCCATAATTTAGCAAAGTAGTGCCAACTCCGGCAACAGTTAATGCGATTCTCTGTTGTGATATTAGAAATGTTTTACCGGTTCCACATGGTGCGAAAAAAATCGTCTTTTTCAGTAGCTAATATCAATATAATCCTTATACATATGCATGTATGTATATGTATACGAAAATCATTATACTCTAGCTTCTATGTATTATTATTATTTTTAAATTAATTATTAAAATGATTCTTACATGAACTTTGAACGTACATATACTTAGCATTTGAAATATATTTTTTGTATTTTTGAATTGTATTGATTTAAAAAGAGATAAATAGTATCCTATGTCTATCCCATGTATATAAGTTATCGTGCTTATTATTTCAACTCCAATTTTTTTTTTTAATTTCTTAAGGTCCGTATGACCTTCTTTATTCAAAATTAAATTGCAAGTAATTTACATTTTATTCTTAAGCTAAAAAGTAACCTTATTCTACCCGTCCCGTAACTTACAATTCTTTTGAATTGTAGCTTTGGCGGCTCGTGGAGGATGTTACTTCCTGTTGTCAAATATCAGCGTCAGCTGTAATTGTATTAGTGTCAACTACAATTTTTAATGTTGCTTATGTTAACTCCTTCGCCGTCAAATGTCCAAACTTAGAATTTCTTCCTCTTGGAACGATGGTTAATTCGGTTGTAAAATTGCTGCTAGCTTTTTGCTGCTAAATTTTTCATTAAACGAGTACATTTAGTTTTCTATCCACACCGTGGAATTATGGTATTCTACTGCATATGATCCGGAAAGATTTATGTTTTGGCTGTCAATTTTTATCGTACTGTTGTATTGGTTTAGTAATATAATGCCAGGTGATATATTTTCTACCAATGATATAAGTTAATTATTTAATGCAATCACCGTCGAACTGTCATCGTAACCGGTTGCTT
>NW_017536273.1:0-1397 GCF_001853355.1 Bactrocera latifrons | reverse complement strand
TTCTATATTTTGAAAATAATTTCGGGATAATAAAAATTTACTAACAACAAAGTTCCCAAATAAATTTTCGGAGTAATAAAAGTTCTGATTATTAAAATTTTAATTTCATGAAATATATTGACATAAAGTCCCAAAACTATTTTTCGGAAATGTTTAAATTTTTTCAGGATTATGAAACAAATTTCGGGATTGTATTTCTAAATGATAAAATTTTCTTTTCATGAAATAAACTAACAGTAAAGTCACGAAACTATTTGTCGGTATTGTAATTCTTTTCAGGGTTATAAAAAGAGTTTCGGGATTCCCTTTCGACGGATATAAAACATGAATACAATGAAAAATTTATTATATGTATTATATATGAAAGTACGAAGAATAAATAAACAACAAAAGTCCGAAAACTATTTTTCGGGATTGCGAAAATTTTTCGGTATTATATATAACACTTAAAAAAGTGTCAGGATCCCCTTTGGAAAATGGTAGAAATTTCACTTATTAGTAAAAATTAAAGCTTATCACTCTGAATCTTGAAAAAGCTTCCTAAAGCTTTTAACAAAACGCTCTGCAATTTTATACAAAAAAACAAAAAAAAAAAAAAAAGAATATACAATTATGACTGTTTTAGGATAAAGACTTCTTTAGGTACGTGGTTAAATATGAATATGAGCACTACGTAATGTAGTATGGTAGTGTTAGTGTATGAAGGTTGGGGTTAGGCGTAGGCTTCTGTGAAATCAATCAGTCGCCTACAAGGTTAGGCCCGCAAGGTACTACAGTTGAGTGGGTTATAAATGACACTAAAAATATTCAACAACTTTAAGTACATTCATGCATGGTTTTTAACAAAAAGATTACATGTAAAAATTCACTAAAAAATTTGCTAGCTTAAATACAAAGTACAATACGATTGTGAAATTCAAATTTCAGGGAATGTAGATGAGTTCAGCTTGTTAAATATTTTTTTCTTACACTCTTAATAATAAAGTATAATTAAATAATATCTTTTTCTGTCATCGGTGTTCTATTAAGCGAACATAGTATTTTTTTTTTTTTTTATAATAACAAAGAATGGTCGCTTAGTCTGAACACACATAAGACGTATGTATGTGTTTATGTCTGTATTTATGTAACTAATTTTTGATATGCTATTCAATAAAGTACTAATGACAAGTTCAACCAGAAATTTTCATTCAACATATGTATGTATGTTTGTGTACAATTTAGATATTCATAATATTAATTAAAATATTTTTAACATCTTTTTTTTTGTAATTTACAATTAATTTAATTAAAAATGATGGGCTCGTAATATATTATGTTCGCAGGCTTCTCGGAAGCTAAAATAATTTTTTACTCTTATTTTTTCATATCTATTCTATACTAGAAATAATTTATTT
>NW_017536272.1:0-1397 GCF_001853355.1 Bactrocera latifrons | reverse complement strand
CACTCGAAAAGTGAGGGACAGACTGAGACAAATTTCCAAAGTTATATAGTACCTTGAAGAGCTCTAATTCTTTTAACTTCTGTTGTAACCACCATGTGACCGAACTACTGACTGCCTATAAAAAATGGGTTACAACATTCACTTTCCAGACTCCCATCTCGATTTATCAACGAAAATTTAGGGACCGTAAGTGACGAACATGTGGTGCCAGTTTGCTTGCCGATTACTGCTTGTCATTGTTAAGGGATACTACAACATTTTAAGGTACTCTTTGGTTAATAAAATAATATAACAATAATATATCTATCGCTTTTTATACTCTCGCAACAAAGTTACTAAAGAGAGTATTATAGTTTTGTTGACATAACGGTTGGTTGTAAGTCCTAAAACTAAAAGAGTTAGATATAGGGTTATATATACCAAAGTGATCAGGGTGACGAGTAGAGTTGAAATCCGTCCGTCTGTCCGTCCGTCCGTGCAAGCTGTGACTTGAGTAAAAATTGAGATATCATGATGAAACTTGGTATTCTTGGCTTCATAGGAAGGTTAAGTTCGAAGATGGGCAAAATCGGCCCACTGTCACGCCTACAAAATGGCGAAAACCGAAAACCTGTAAACTGTCATAACTAAGCCATAAATAAAGATATTAAAGTGAAATTTGGCGCAAAGGATGAATGGGCGTGGTCCCGCCCCTACTAAGTTTTTTGTACATACCTCGGAAACTACTATAGCTATGTAAACCAAACTCTATTCAGTCGTTTCCTTTAGGCATTTCCATATACAGCTCAAAAACGGAAGAAATCGGATAATAACCACGCCCGCCTCCCATTCAAAGGTTATCTTGAAAATCACTAAAAGTGCGTTAACCGACTAACATAAAACGTCAGAAACACTAAATTTTACGGAAGAAATTTTTTTTAAATTTAAAATGGGCGTGGCGTCGCCCACTTATGGACAAAATATGGGTTAAATCGGTTCACAACCACGCCTTCTTCCAATATAACGCTATTTTGAATTCCATCTGATGCCTTTTCTGTATAATATATCCATAAGGAAGCAATGATGATAGCGGAATAAAACTTTACACAAATACGGTATTTGATGCGAGAGTATAAAATGTTCGATGACACCGAACTTAGCCCTTCCTTACTTGTTTTTTTTGCAAATATCCTCATGGCAAAAAAACTATAGGTCATAGAAGAAATCTGTAGGTATTTTCTGAATTTGTGGCAATTTTCACATAATAAACTCTTTGTTCTGTTCGTGTCACAAAAAAATAAGTGGGTTTTTATTTACCAGTGTAATTTATGCAAAATTTCGTGAACATATATCTTAAAAAAATACTTTCCATAAAGGCACTTGATTTTCATCGAACAGATCGTATATGATTCCAACAA
>NW_017536271.1:0-1285 GCF_001853355.1 Bactrocera latifrons | reverse complement strand
CTAAATAAACTCTGCACATATACGCTGGTAATTGCATTACATTTGGGAATCGCCTACATAGGCGCCTCTGACTGGCTCGGAACCGGAAGTAATTTGAAGGCGAATTACACGCACGCAAACCAGAGGGAGACAACKGAAACCAGTAGTATTTGAATAGACACAAAAAATACCCATGTACATATTAACAAACTGTACAAAATTTTAGCGCTGTTGCATAGCATATGAGTAAAATGTATAGATCAYTCCCACTTGACACGAACTTACGTTRGCGAATACTYCCAGCTCGGGGTTYTGCACCACAGAGTAAGGAACTAAACCAGCATAACCACATATACGGTTGCCTTGCGGCTTATTGACACTCACAAAAATTAACCCCAAAATTCATTCAGATGATCATTCGTTTAGTTGCAGAGCCTAGAAGACACATATGTACATATATTATGAATATTAGGGAAATTCACACTAAAATTGGAATTTGCAAGTGTAAAACTAGCCACACTCTTAACCCTCTTAACCCTCAACTTCAGTAATCTTTTTAGTAATCGCGTGCGTCTTTACCACAGTAGGTTCGAATTCATTTGATGAAAAGATTGTTACATCAAAATTTAGCTTAATTAACAACAAAACTGTAATCGTACAGCTATTAAGTATTTAGTCCTCGCAAACGGAAGCAACATTGTTTTGCAATGGCTTGTCTTTATTTATCCCTTCGTATGTTTTGTGTTTGCTGGTCTTGGCATCCTTCAAATAAAAAAACAGGATATTACTTTACTTGCTTGAAAAAGTACTAAGTAAGTAAGTAGTTAAATAATAATAACTTAGCGTACTGGGTAATAGACCTCTGTCATATATGAAACGTACAAGTTGTATTTCAATTAGATAATTTTGGAGCAATTGCTGGTAATTTTTTAGTTTTTTAACCCTTTTTTAACCTGTAAGAATAGAACAATGATAGACTGGTATACCATCCATACGAGCTTTTTCACTTAGAGGATCATTGTTTTATACAAGGTATGGAAATTAGTTTGATTAATGTATTTTATTAGCTAGTTTATTGCATATATTTTGTAAATGTTTTATATGACCAACTTTTATTGAAAACAAGTACATTTTTTAAATGGTTCAAAACCATTTGAGCCCTTAACATTGTCATCTCTGCTTATGTGACGGTCCTTGTAACTCTTCCGACTGCTCAATATTTAATTCTGCATCAGAATTTATTTTGTCGCCTTCAAAATAATACCCASCAAATCTAATAAACTTATTTCAATGAGCTTCTCAGTCC
>NW_017536270.1:0-1398 GCF_001853355.1 Bactrocera latifrons | reverse complement strand
CAATCAGAAAAATGTCTAATCTTAATTTTTTCAAAAAGGTTACGATTGTAATAAAATTCGAAACCAACAACGCGATCGGTTCACCACCGTATTCACCAGATTTGGATTCMTTTCATTCTTTTTTTCCCCAACTCGTGAATAGAATATAATAATCTTGGATTATATCTAACACAAATCGGAAATTTTTTCAGCACTTATGCTTCATTAGTTTTGTGCACTTTCGCCTTTGATATTCAATTGCAACAATTTTCCGCTTGATGAAAGTGCGAAAGCATGAGCTTAGTCAGCKCTTCTTAAGTACTATGAGCGCTTTCATACAATGCCCTTTGACATAGCATTTTACAGCAATTAGCGCACTGTTACAATAAATTATCTCTAACCTTCTTCCTCAATGTTGTTTCCATTTGCTACTGACTACTTTTTCATCCGCGTTATTGTTGTTTCTCTTCGCTTTACTTCACTGATACATTATTGTCGGTATTATTTCAATTCACTTTACCTCGAAGTCGTACAATTGTGCGATTTTGTAACACTTAGGAACTTTGTAAATTTGTGGTCTATGGAAAGGGGGGACAAAGCGAAAACATGTTTTTTAGACTGATTGTTATAGTATCCTATTGTAATACTCGTATATTGAATATTTTATAAAAGAATGAATATTACATATAATTTGATTGATTGATTGATTGACTCCACAAAACAAAATTCCTTAAATGAAAAGTGTTTCGAGGACTGGAAAATCAGCTTACAGCTGGTGTTGATTGTTTTGAAGGCAAAAAAAGAAATATTTACGAAAAATTAAATATTTTGAGTTTTATCTACAATTTTGTTACAATGTAAAGGGCAACTGAAATCAATAAAAGTGAGGGAGATTTGCAAATTTCATGTTTAAATTTGTAATTTTCTTTATTTTTTCCCTCTTTTAAGCATATATGGTATCGTCTTCATTAGATGGTTAATGCAAAAAAAAAAAATTATGAACGGCTGCGATTTTTTTCTAGTGGCATTTAATATTGCCCAAAAGTTTGCCACATGCCCAATAAACTAAGCACACAACGCAAATTATGGGACCTAAGGCTCTGTAAGTGGGAAAAAATTTCATTGTGGCATCGGCGCGATATTTTCAATTCTGAATATTTTATAAGTACATATGTAATGCCTACAAGAAGGTAACATATTTCCCGATTTAATTCAAAGTTTAAAATTAGAAATTAACTTCGCAATATTAAGGCATGCAAAATATTTTCCAATGATCGTAGCAAATGCTTAATTTCACGCTCCAGTCAACACTCTTCCTCATTTTTTTCATCAAGCTCCGTCAGCTGCAGAGTTAAGTGAGCTCTTACTTCACAATTTATGGGCAATAACAAAAGCACCGGCCAGGTTTCACAGTTCAAC
>NW_017536269.1:0-1398 GCF_001853355.1 Bactrocera latifrons | reverse complement strand
TAGGCTACCCAGAGGATACTTGGTCAAGGACCGGAAGTCGTGAGCTGCTTGAGTCATATGTAAAAGCATCGTTTCTGGCCATTCCCAAGTGAATGGCGATCAGAGAACTTTCCTCACTTCTACACATGATTCCATTATCCATTCTTGAATAGTTTTCGCAAATATATGAACTTCATCTTCTAAAATATCTTGAATTGTCATTTTTACTTTAACATCAATAATATTGTCGAGCATAACTTTGAAATACTCCCAATCCGTATGTTTATTAGAAAAATAAGGCGGTATGTCGATTTCTTTCAGATGGCCATTTAGGGTTAGATATACTTGCGAGTGGTCCGAATTTATGTTCAATCCATTTTCCATGGTAATGAAGGTCTTGGGTATTTGTCGAGTGATGAAAAAGTCGATCAAGTCAGGTAATTTTCTTATGTCGGAAGGCCAGTAAGTCGACTTGCCAGTAGACATGAAGTCGCATCCAGTAGCCACAGCAGCTTTAAATAGCTCTCTGCTCTTCGGTGTCGTAACTCTTGAACCCTATTGGAAGTGTTTTGCATTAAAATCGCCACCCACGATGAATTTCCCATGGTGTTTTAGTATAAGTTCTGTGTACAAGTCCATTTTAATATTGTGCCTAGGTGGGCTATATATTGCGGTAATACTTATTTTTCCGAAACTAATTTCAACCGAAATGATTGTGGTTTGGAATTATAGGATACTTATATTAATTTCTTCGTAGTAGGAAATATTATCTCTGATAATTATGGCACTCTCCCTCTCGCATTATTATTTGGGTGCTTCGAGCAGTACATCTTATAGTTTTTGAATTTAACGAAAATCTCATTTGTAAAATGGGTTTGTGATATAAGACAAATATCAATTTCTATCCAAATACATATATTAACACTTTCTACCGTTATCGAAAACTTATTTTAACATTTTTACACTTAAACCATATAACCATAGAACCACATTTAAATCGCTCTATTATCCGACATCCATATTTTAGCATATTATCGAAAGCTTTTCCAATCTTATACATATTCACATTAGTATATTTATCACTTTTTGCATTATCTAAGGTTTTTTAAGTACTCACCAAAATTCAAATTTATTTTATAATAGTTAAAATATACTTACATCTCTGAAGCTGCGTGCTGTTGTTGTTGTTGTAACGATTATCAGTCCCCGTTGGGATGGTGAGGGTTATCAGTATTGTCGTCGATGTCATCTAACGGGAGGCCCAGGAAACGTGCTGTTTCGACGGGGTCGGACCAAAGGGAAAGGGGTGTTAGATGTGTGGGGTTGGTTGGGCATGCAAAGAGGTGGTCAGTGTCATGCGGAGACTCGTTGCATGCAGGACATTCGTTAGGTATGTCAGGGTCTATTCTGGATAAGTAG
>NW_017536268.1:0-1399 GCF_001853355.1 Bactrocera latifrons | reverse complement strand
ATATACGTCAGAAAAGTGAAAAATTTAAATAAAGGAAAGTTTTTGTGGAAAAATAGAAAATAGTGGAAAATTTAAACAAAGGAAAATAAGTAGAAAAAATTTTCTAATTAAAGGAAGTTTTCGAAAAATAGGTACATAGCTAAAATCTAGAAATAAGAAATTGGCTTGTACAGCCTATAAAATTAAATATTACTGAAGCTGTGATTCATCACCCTCGGGGGGACCCTCCAGCTTATAACATTAAAAAAAAAACACTGCGATTCACCACCCAAGCGACCCTCCAGTGATTTATCAACCAAACAAAATCTAAAAGGATAAATTAATTATAAAAAATAAAAAGCATATAATAAAAACAAAAGAAAATGGCAAATCCAAATAATCTAATTAGACCACCCGTGTTAGGGAATAACATAACTCCCCCACCTGCCCAACAAATTTCCCCAGACTTGGCAAACATGATACGAGCTATGGTTTCCCAGGCTATAGAAGCCAGTGGACCAGAGCTAGTTAGGACTACTCTAGGCAATAACAATAACCCTATTATAAAGATCAGACCATAGAAGAGCAATATAGGAATAATATGGCTGAAATGGATAAAGTCCCAGATGTCGTACGATCCTTGAGAGAATTCTCAGGAAACACCTCTGAGTTCAGCTCATGGAAGAAAAGTGTCGAGCGAATTATAAAGATATATGAACCCTTAAAGGGCACCCCAAAATTTTTCGGAATTCTAAATGTAATCCGGAACAAAATTGTTGGAAAAGCGGACATAGCGTTAGAATCATATAACACCCCCTTGGATTGGACWGCTATCTCCCGTTGTCTGACCACCCACTATGCCGATAAACGCGACATAGGCACTCTAGAATATCAAATGACGTGCCTTATTCAGGGAAGGAGATCTATAAACGAATTTTATCAGAAGGTTTATAGTCAATTATCCCTAATACTTAACAAAATAGGATGCATAGAAATTGGCGAGGAGGCAGTCCATCTACTAATGGACAACTACCGTGCCAAGGCCCTGGATACCTTTGTGAGAGGACTTTCCGGTGACCTCCCGAGGCTTTTGGGTATAAAAGAACCCAAGACTTTACCAGAGGCACTACACCTTTTTCTAAAGCTGGAAAACCAAAGCTTTAGACCACACCATGCCAACAACCAAGTGTTAAATGCACCATCAGTCCCCAGACATCAAAGTTTCAACTCTTTCATTCCTAGACAACAGCATCCCATGGCAAGGCAGGTACAACCATTAAACTCACGATTTCCCGAATCAAGATTTTATCCCGAACTAGCCCATATACCTCACCCTCAGCAAACTTATCGCCAACCAAATTTGAGTACCCATAGCTCCCAGCAATATCAAAATTCAAATTCGAATCCACATAATAGCTAC
>NW_017536267.1:0-1339 GCF_001853355.1 Bactrocera latifrons | reverse complement strand
TTTGCGAAAAGGGGAAACGGAAGCTAAATCAGTTCACTTCAAGCCCATTTCAAACAGTAGAAATTCGAAAATGCCTGCGCAGAATAACCATTCGTGAATTTTTTTCCAAACATCAAGATATACTAATAATCCATTCAGATACTAGTTTATTCGCTTTTTTTGACTTTTCATACTTTTACTTTAAAGCGTTCTTATAACGAAATGACAGTTTTTCTTTTCGAGTTACTTATTAATAAAAATTGCAACTGTTGCTTGGCAAAGCGTGAAAAGTTGGCCGAATTTTTGTTTCACTTTGCTGCGTTGCGCTTCGATGTAAACGTACTCAACTTTTCGGTCTAAGCAAATGTCAGAAGCAAAAGTTTTATGTGAATTAGCGTTATACATAATGTGTAAATGTGCTGGATCTATTTTTTGTAACTTTTGTTTTTCATATTTTTTAAATAGAAAACAATAATTTTCTTCTTAACTGAAGCGCATAAAAATAAGCACCACGAGAGATTGATAAAAATATAGCAAATATTAGGATTTTTTTGCTTTAGGAAAATTTTCAAGTTAATCTGCTTTTTCATCTTGATGGCCACACTTCGCCAATATTTTTTTTTTTCTTTGACATATTATCGAGTATTATTAGAGTCATTACTTCAATTGTTGGTGGTCATTATTCTTATAGGGCATCTTGACAGGATAGAATTTATAGAATACTAACTGCCAAATCTGTATGTGGGCATTTGTTATCATGATGTTGTTGTTGTTGTAACGGCAGAATTCTGCCGAGTTGACAGTCCTCGGCCGGATAAAAATCCATATCCGTTCCGGTTTCCGTAGACCCGACTGTCGTAGTAACGGTTGTTATCATGATATAATCATTTGGTAGGTAGGTTCGAGGTGATGTATGCTTTGAGCTCTTGAAATTTTTATTTTATCATTTGCGAAATGTCGTTGGGTAGGTAGCTGATGTAGCGCACGTTTTGTGCTCTTGAGCTCCTTAAATCTTTTATGTGTAAAATAAAAAAATGATAAAGATTTGTCCTTTTGTTTATAGATGTATTTCTGGGAAAAATAAGAATTCATATTTTTGGACTAATAAGTGTGGCATAAATTTAATATATCAATTAAGAAAATAAATTTAAAATGAGCAACGATATTTGGATTTATGCTTGTATAAGTTTATTGAATTTAAGACTTTGCCCATTCCCAACCCAATTTGCATAATTTTTTGTAAATTAAAAATTTTAATTTTTTGGAAAATGTTATTTTGAAAATGTATTTTATTTTTATAATATAACACAACCGTCTTAATACTCGCTCTTCTAAATTTCATATTACCGAAATGAAAATG
>NW_017536266.1:0-1401 GCF_001853355.1 Bactrocera latifrons | reverse complement strand
GCATGATTTTTAAAATACTTTCTTAAAAATATTCTATTTTTAACCTATAAAATTTTTCAATCTCTTTTACCGGCGGTTAGGTCCTGTATTCAAGAGTTCAGTCACAGCCGTCGCCTAGAAACGTACGGAATTCAAAAAAGCGACGTATTCTTACAAATGTTATCGTGTCCCATAAGTGCTGTGACACAAAGTGGTGTGGCATCACATAGTCGCTTCTTAGCACACGTCCTCATGAGCAGGGTTATTACTGTACGATGACCGTTTCGTGAGGCTATAGTGGCGTGGTCTTGTTTTAGGCGGAAGAGAAGACAAGAAAGTTAGTACATAAGTTAGTATTTTTCACTATTTCGCTGTAAACTTATAAATTGTTTTACAAATGTTTAGATGTTAAAACCTAAAATCCTGAACAATATTTAATAATTTGGCAGACAATGGGTGAATTAGTTTTACAGCAAAAGTTTTTACACAATTTAATTTGCTTGGTTCTTTAAAGAAATTATTTTTGAAGAAAAGCATAAAGTCTTTTCAAAAATGTTTGAGCATCCCTTCAGGCATTTTGTTTTCTTCACTTACAGAATGCAAATGAAGTTAGTCAATATTATAGCATTTTCCTAATTTTTTATGGGAATTTCAATGTGAATATGTACAAAAATATAGTATATCGATGTCTTGGAAAAAATTCCGAGATTTCGAAAAATTTGGATTGAACTTTTTACAAAAATTATTGTCTGCGCATCTCAAAATACAAATACACTTGCCAGCCAACTGTTATGTTTTTCCACGCTTTGGAGCAGTATCATCGGAGTCAGCCCACGCGGATGATTGTTGGAAAAGATTGAGCCATTTTTTATTCATTGCCATATATCGACATAAATAACATAATAAACCCGATTTTTATTATGCTTGAACATCTCAAAACTCTGCTCCGAATCATCAATATGTCATTGCTTTTGGTCAAAAGTGAACTCGCACGGCGCCCACTTTGCACAGAGCTTCTCATAACTAAATATTATTGAATCACTTTACGGTCATACAATATAATTTTGTGAAATTTTTTGATGCTTTCGTCGGTACCGACCTTTTTTGGACATCCGCGTCCACTTCACCGTCTTCAGTGCTCATTTCACTACGTCTAAACTTAGCATATCAATTCGTGATGTTTGATTTTCTTAGGCCAGTGGCCCGAAACTCGTCATCAAGCCAAGTGTTTGCTTCAACTGGTTTTGTTCACTTCAAATCACATTTACACATTTTTTCGACAATTACAATAGTTACTTCACTCAAAGTGATATAATTCACAATCTAATGGTCTGAAAGCTGCCAAATTTATACACTCGCCTCTTTATGGTTAGAGTAAACTGAAATTCATGTGGATTTACTTTTAGTAGCGCCACATACATA
>NW_017536265.1:0-1404 GCF_001853355.1 Bactrocera latifrons | reverse complement strand
AGTATTTTTAGGAATATTAGAATCTCGGAATGCTAAAAAGTAAATGGAAATAGCTTTAATTGAAGACTGTTAAACATAAACACTCTCCCTAAAACAGCAAAGAGACATAAGAAAGAACTACGAAGAAAAAAGTCTATATAGATTTTCCTTTCCTTTTGCTTATATGAACACACGCACATTTATAATATTATCTGAATATAGGTAAGCTGTAATAGTCACAAAAGCAATTCAAACCACAAAAACTACCACATTGCTACCCGAAGCTGCATGAGACTCTTTGTTTACATTACAGCAAAGTAAATGCTCTTGCCGCTCTATGGTGGCTAACCAATTCTTGATATTCTAGATAACGCTCCACATTTTGACTACTACAATTTTATCTAGCTATTTGTATTCTTATTCTACCAAGATAATGCTAAACACTGTTTAGACATATTTAAAAGTTACTACGAATGTGCATCTGATATATAATGTGTATGTGGGTGAGAGTTGCAAATTTTCGTTTTTATTGCAGCTTATCTGAACAACTATCATGGTTAAGGCCCAAGATGTGGAAAGAAAATTTGGTGAAAGGAAATTCAAAAAATAACATTGCAATCACAATATATTGAACTGCAGTTACTCGCAGCAAAGCGTATTTTGGTAAAAACATCACAAGAGTCGTGTGCAGAAATAGTTTTGCAATAAAAATAAAATTTACATAAAAATCACTATGACAATGCGTGAGCTGCTCGCGTTTGTAATATGCAAGTGTTGTAGTTGCACAGGATGCAAGGAGTTTGATCTTCATTTCAGCAGATTCAACGTACGCGAAGACTTTCATATGACTACAGWGTTGTGACAAGAGAGGCGACAGTTAAAGAATAAACAGTTGTATATTTCTTGTTCTTTCCCTACCCTTGCGTTTTTTTAAATTCTCCCATTCTTCTAATCATTTTACGATATTTGAATACTAAATATTGTTCATTCTGATTTTTAGCGAATAAATTCACCTGCTTTTTTATTCATTTGCATTCGGTTAAATTAAGTTGCTGTACGTGTTGAGGTTAAGTGCTGCTTTTATGGGAATAACTGACTAAGAAGAAGTAGGTACAAAAAGCAMTCAAACGAAAATACTGAGAGCGCATAAAAATATCGTGATCATGAAGTTAATACACCAACAAAAYGCGGTTACGCTTCGTTTCGCATCCACTCCGATTTCCACTTGTCTGGAAAAAAATATTTTTATAATATTATCGATATAGGATTGCTTAACTACTTAATGGAGGGGCAGACCATTATTAAATATCTACAATCGGAACGTTGGATAAAGATTTTAAAGGTATACTTAAGGTATGAATTTATGAACAACTTAATTAATTTACGATTATATTTTGAGCAAGATTACATTAACAAAGCATTCCA
>NW_017536264.1:0-1341 GCF_001853355.1 Bactrocera latifrons | reverse complement strand
ACCAAGTTTCATCATGATATCTCAATTTTTACTCAAGTTACAGCTTCCACGGACGGGCGGGCGGACAGACGGACGGACTTTCTCAGTTTTAAGACTTACAAACAACCGTTATGTGAACAAAACTATAGTACTCTCCTTAGCAACTTTGTTGCGAGAGTATAAAAAAGTTATTTTGTTAAGTTGGCAGTTCAATTAATTATTATGCCAAATACGAGCGCGATCTATCAACTAGTTAATATACAGCAGTTGATTAAGTCAGAACACTTCAGCAGTACGTTGCGATATTTGGAATGAATAAAATTATTGAATAATGAATTTGTCTCAAATTTTGTATTTCTAACCATATTTCGTGTGCTAAATCGGTGCGAATGTTGGAAAAGGCTTATGGCCATTCACTCTAATGCAAGACTACGAGTGTTACAAAGCCTTCAAAGACGGTCGAGTGATCGTTGAAGACAAACCTCATTTTGGACCTTCAGCCTTTTCTATTGATGAAAATATTATTTTGCCTGAAAATCGGCAAGTGTTAGAGAGAAGGCTCTCGACGTTTCTCGAGAGTCCGCTTAAATGATTTTGGCAGATATTTTGGATTTGACACGCGTTCTCGCTCGACTCTTCCTTAAACAGGTCCCTTTTGACATCATTGATCGTGCGAATTACGATCCCACATTCATAGAGAGCATTATAACTGCTGACTAGGCATAGTTTTGTGAGCTTGTCAAGCAAATAAGTCAACAACTATCGAAATGGAAAACATTTTCAATCAATGGAAGAGATAAAACAAAATGTGTTGAAGGAAGTGAATGCCATCCCAAAAAGCGCTTCTGAAAAGTTTGTCGAGAACTGGTAAAATCGTTGGCATAACTGATGGAATATCTGGTGGAGACTAGTTGAAGAAAAGTAACTAAATATTTTCCGTTCAATGCTGCACAGTATACGATAATTACTTTAAGAAGAAAAAAAAAATATATATCATAAACTTCGGCTAAACTTAGCTTAAAAAGGTATATAACCATTTTGATTGGTAAGTTTGAATGACAGCCATACGCTATAGTGGTCCCATAGTGTAAACAAGTTTTGCATACGCGGACTTGAGTTTGATTGAACTTTTTCTACGGTAGCTCTATATTACATTTGCCCGATATCGGCGTTTCCGACAAATGCCCAGCTTCTTGATGAAAAAAGAACGCGTACAAAGTTTTGGATCGATGTCTCAAAGCAGAGAGTCTACTTCGCATATAAAACAAGCAGGCAGACATGTCCACATCGATCCAGCTGGACAGGCTGATAATTTATACATATACTTTATTCTTCGCCGACATACACTTATGGAATAAAATT
>NW_017536263.1:388843-395851 GCF_001853355.1 Bactrocera latifrons | reverse complement strand
TGTTGATTTAGCGGCACCTAGATATTTCTATATGTGTATGATATTTTGTTCTTAAAGCATTTTGCTCATATTAGAGAAGATTTTGAAAACGAAAATGGTTTTTACATACATTTGGATCTTGTCATATCTTACATACTGTGTATATATGTTAATATGTTGCAGACTAATCGTGTATATTATGTAATGATCGTAATTGTAATTGCTACACGTCCACGCATGCCGTTTCGCTGCCGTAGCAACCACATTATCCATATTATCGCCACTAATTTTCAGACTATTTTTACTTTCGATAATCACATACTAAAAAAGTCAATTTGTACACTGTAAATTTCTAGCCATGTCTAATGACTTTCATAACTAATTGTATTGAAGATTTAATTAGAAACTCAATTACTTAAAATATGTGTAAATATTTCATATACATAGTCACAAAAAATATGCTTTTAATTATGGCAAATATTTTGTATATGTATGGTATATTTTTTTGGCGTTAAGGGTGAACTTCATGTCTACTCTTAAATGTATGCATCCATTTCATCCCTAAATATCAGTTGCAGCAATCACCGCTTAATCTCAACTCACCTTAATGTATTGCTCTAAACTGCAACAAACTCTTTTGGTTGAGTAAAATTTTAAATTGTTATTAATGAAGATATTTTTGATATTAATTATCTTGTTTCATTAATTACTTGTAAACGTTTAACCTCACTTGAAAGAAGAGAACTTTTTTCTATAAAAATTATTTCTGTAGTCAAATAATAAACGATAGCATCTGCTTCTTAATCAAAGAAATTTTTCAGTTAGCAATATTTGCGCATGGCCATTTAAATAGAATCACGGGCATTATCATACCATTTTTATCTTTTTTCGAATTATTTGCTTGCGAAAAATTCGCTTTAATAATGTAGAGTTGGAGTAAAATTTATTGGAATATGGAAGCAATTAAACTTAACTATCAATTTCATGAAGTTTACAGTATTTTCGAAATGAAATATAAAAAGATATGCATGAATAACTTGTGGGAATAGGAAATCTATTCAAAATAAACCGAATTGAAAAAGGAGCTAATTAAATTAGAAAATGTATTAAAAGTCGGAAAACAAAATATTAACAATTCAAGTCAATGGAGGAAGTAAGATATGAAACAACGGGAATTGAGATATATGCATGCATAATTCGTTGGGTGAAAAGTTTAAAATCCAAAGAAATAAATATAATATTTCAATTTAGCAAAGAATATGATACTGAGTGAAATACTAAACAGTAAATGCTTATAAGACAGATCATAGAGACGAAAAAGTCGCACACTTAAACTGTAACTGAGCTCAGTTGGATTGGAATTAATCTTGAACTCTCTGATGACTTATTGTTGTCTCTCGTCTTCGTCAGTGAAAAAATGTTCACAATTACAAAAGAACAATAATTAGCAAATATAGAATGGTAAATCAAAGAGTTGAAGTAGAAATCATATTCAACATGCGAACTTTAACCAAATCGAAAACCATGAATTGTCATATCAGAGGAAAGTTCAGAACAAAATGCTTTATGAAGCTTCGTAAAAAAAAAWTTGCTAATATAGTGAACGTGAACACTGAGCATTCCATTTCTAAACCAAACAACACAAGCAACCTGCATATGGTATGACTGTAATAAACAGAGAAATAAATGAAAAGCACAAAAATTAAATAAAACAGAGAAATGTGAAAATTTAAAGGATGGATATCTTTTTGGGCATATTTGTCGAAATTTTAAAGTTTAGAAATTTTTAGGATCCTTCCATAATATTTTTGTGAAAAAAGGAAAACAAACCAATTATTATTTCTTTTATTACGGCATAATCAGTAGTAAAGTATTTAAATAAATCATGGCTTTTGATTCAGTTTTTTGTATATTTAAAAACACTATATTTATACTTAACTAATATAAAAACAATTATTAAAAATAAGCTTTGCATACATCTGAAAACCACTCGTTGTTACTGTTTACTGAATTTTTGTTTAATCCGCACTTCAAAGCTTTGTTATTGAAAACTTTTCAAAATTCAACAATTAACTTTCAACACAAAAACTACCAACTCAATTTGAGTTTTTGTATCGGTAGAAAACTAATTTTCTACATAACTTCAAATTGATAATACTCTTTATTCAAGAAGCTTCGTTGAATTTTACTATATACATAATTTCTTATTCAATAATATCTAATATAAATTTTCGGGGTGAGGTTCTTCTCTAGCCTTTTATGTGAATTTATTTCATAAAACTTCAATAAAAAATATAACTGCTCTGTGGCCTTCTCAACACCACAAAAATGAACCTCACCCACCAAAATATATAAACAAAGAGATCAATAATGCACTTGCACAAAATTCGTTAAACGAGCATGGATGACCTTAAGGACGACCGAAGGAACCCAGTTAAACTGAGAGCGAGCACAGAGGAACCCTAGCTGGAGTTGAAGTCTAAAGAAGGTAACATTTATTTTGTTAATAAAAATAAGTTTACAAAAAGTAATTACATATGGTTATCTTCATGGATAAAATTTACATTTACAAAAATATTGCAGCAGCCGTTTCGAGAAAGAGCTATAAACTGAACATCCAATTTCAAAATTTAAATTAACATAACATCATTTAAATAACATCTCTCTGAACAAAAAATAATATAAACTCCGTGGTAGGTATTTTCAATACTTTGCCAACTAAATTCTAAAATTGGGTGATATTTCCCCACAACTGTATATCGATATATGAGTACATATGTGTATATCTCTATATTTTAACTGTCGAATAAAATCATCATAAAAATATTATAATAAAAATACTATTGTAATAAATCTAAATCTAAAAAAAACTATTTTTACAGATATTTGAAACTACTTCGAATAACATGGACAAAAAACAGCATACATCTTTGAAAGTACCATTAGTTACTCACAAGAAGCATTTCGGAGTGACAAGTATGTTTTAATCTTCAATTTAAATTTCATCAGACATATAATGTTCACATGTCAAATTTTATTTTCTTCGCCCGTTTTCTAAAAAATTGAAATTGCAATTTATTTAATAGTTTGTAAGTTTAATATATTTAAATACAAATTCTTTAACAAATAAAATGTAAATAAAAGTTCAAACATAAAAAACTGAATATTTGTAAAGTATTTCCTTTAAACGGCACTACTCTCTATTATGGTAAGTAAAAATATGATTTATGTAAAAAAATATATATGGCATGTATATAACATTCAAGGCAGTTTGTTGGCAATGCCAAATATATTTTCCGATTAATCCTATTAGAACTCTCGAAATAATTCTTACAAGAAAAATCCAGCCAAAACAAACCCCTACATTTGGCTCACTATCAATTCTCCTCGGAACCATAGTGGTTATACATTTTGACAAAAAGCACCCAGAGATTATAATTAAATCCCCGTAGGTAGGACTGTCGTTAACTACTATGCTAAATATGATCGCGATCTCTCAACCAGGTTATTTAAAGCAGCTGCTTAAGTCACTACACGTCGGTAGTGTTGCAATAGCTAAAAATATCTAACAAAGAATTTATATTAAATTTTGTATTTCTAACCAAATTTTGTGTGCGGAAAGGCTTACGGTAATTTAGTTTTATCAAAAACATAAGCCTACGAGCACAAATCTTCAAAGATGGCCGAGAGATCATTGAAGACATGCCTCGTTCTGAACGACCTCTTCAACTGATGAAAATAATAAAAAATTAACGAATTATTTTTATAAAATTTCCTACAGGAGCTGAAAGCCAAAAAGTGCTTATGAAAAGTGTTCCGAGGACTGGAAAAATTGTTGTCATAAGTATTACATCTGATATTCAGGGGTGTTGTGGAATCCAAGACATAATTTTCAATGGTGTCACAGAATCTGTTTGGATTTTCGTCTTTTCGAACATACGTAAAACCAATATTTGAATCAGCTCAAGATCTTAAATATTTTCAAAATGTTTATTTTTATTGAACCATACTTTCAGTTTTGTTAGATTTTAGTGAAACAATTCTATTTATTTGTCGTTCACTAATTTTGTTTTTAGTTCAATTTAAACACGATATTTTTAATATGTAAAACATTGTATGAAATTATATATTCTGCAATTGATTCAATGTCGATTATGATCGAGCAAGTGATTAATTGCATCCGTATAAGATTTTTAATCTTTGGTGTAAAAAAACTGGTCGAAGTGTTTTTTTGAATTCTCCCATTAAAAAACAATTTTGCAGATACCGACACAATTAATAGTCATATTGTAAAATCTGGAGAATAATCAAGCCATAAAGTCTTCGGCGAATCTTCAAACTTGTATGCGGTGGAACACTACACCTTTTTCTATTGAGTTCACTCAATTTGTCCATGTGATCACAAATCACTTCAGAATTAATTGTAGTATTATCGGGTTTTGTTGACTGCCCGCTTTCGAAAAGGTTTGAGCTGGAAACATTTTATTTTTTCGCCAGTAAATTCAAAAATGGATCACTTCCTTGACGTTTGATAAGCAAATCACAGTCGTTAATGCGACGAAGCAAATTTCGTTCTGTAAGAACATAAGGAACCCATATGTCCAGCTTCGAAAATAATTTTACAAGTTTCGTTATTTGTTATTCGACGATTAGCATCGACCACGATTTTATTTTATCCAGATCGGTTTCAAAAGCCTTTCCAAGATATGGTTCATTATCAAGATCAAAATCGACGAAACGAAATTGTACAAACTGGTCTGATCTGACCTCTAATAAGTTGAATGTACACACCTCCTAGACTACAACAATTAAATATTATAAGAATTCATACTGACAGCGTGAAAATGAATGAAATAGTATGATATTCCCGGTCACTCCCCATGTACCGGTACTGTTAAAAACTGCAAAAAGCGCGATTAATGCACAAATAAATACTCCAGAGATATTAAATTTTACCTCCAAGATTGCTTTATTGGACGTATGCCAAAATTGGACGTTGGGCGTGGCACCAGCTACTTTTTGATAAAATTTCGGGACTAATTTCGGAGAGTTTAGTAGGTGGAATTTTTCTCATATTCCTATGTCACAGTGCGAAAATTGGCGAACTTGGACTACAACCACGCCTACCTCCCATATATCAGTATTTTAAACTCCGTTTAATTATTTCATTTTCTAGTACACAAATCAGGAAGCAATTAATATAACGGGTACACTACTTTGCACTAATAATTCCTTTAAAGTATACCACTTTATGATCAAAAATTGCGCAAATCCAACCAAACTGTTCAAGTCCCTAGGTATGGAACATGTGGACCCTAGGCATCTATGGTTGACTTTTCATCGAAAATATCGGTCAATGCATGGAACATAATATTGGAATAAGAAAGAGTCCTTTCCTGAAACTAGTAAATCTGTGTATAAGAAATGATTTGAATAAGGTCAATACTTTCTTTAGCCCCCATATATCTAATATAAAGCTTTTTGAACTTCAAGATGACTTATATTGGACAACATTTGAGTTATCTCAGTGAAAACTTGCTAAACATATWTCATACACACTTTCCACTTCCAGTGCAGTGTCTTCAAACTCTCCGCGTTACATTGAAAAGCCATTGTTTTAGTGATTTCAGTTCTCTTTATTTTCTTTGTCGATGTTAAATGTACATACACAATATGTATGTATGTAGCAGTATTTCAGTTAAATCATATTTTCTAAGTATGTAAATGAACAAAAATGTAAAGTAAAAAATGTGTGCATACATACCAACCATTTTGTTTAAGTGTGATTACAAGCATACATACATATTTATATATATATATATACTAACACTAATTTTGTTTAAGCGATAATCTATTTAATTATAATCTCTAGTCCTATATCACCGCACAATTGTCTTAAACTTTTAAATTGTATCATATAACTAGACTTATACGAGTACATTTGTGCCTACCCAATGCACATGCGCATACACACATACATACATATGTATGTGTATATGAATTTTCAGCGTACCCAGCTACTATGCATATGTAATATATCAAATTGCCTTGCCGCTCGGTGCAAATTTTTATGCTTTTTATGTATGCGTGTATGTATGCGCTTATATACATTTTAATTAGTCGAAATAAAAAGAGGACACTCGGTTCAAACCACATTAGTTGCTCATCATATTTGCTATCGCTTTACATACTTTGCAAAATCTGTTTTTTTTTATTATTCTTCTTTTTCTCTTTTTATTACTCATAGCTTTACTTCACATTTTTGTAAAATTTATTTGTATCCATATTATGAAGTTAATTATTATTTATAACTTACAATTAACTCCAATTATGTGCTAAATATGTTTGTATATATAATATGCAAGTGTGATTGTGTCTGTGTGTTTTATATACAATCGTGTACATGCGTTTTGTAAGTACAAGTATGTATTAATCATACTATGATTCAATTTTCTTGTAATTATAAATACGACCATACATATATTTTTATGAAACCAATGGAATTTTCGTGTTATTTGTTTTTTTACTGTTTTACTCTCAACTTATTTTTAACATCTCGTATCAATAATTTCCCGCTTTTTATTTTCATCACATGAAATGTATGTATGTGAATTTTGTGGGAAATTAGGCGCATGCTTTTATTTGTTATTACTGGTTTTATTCAAATTGTAGCTGTATATGTCAATTTGAAACGCCGCCTTTTTTCTTTATTGCTTAACAAACCAATAATTTTGCACATACGTAATTGCTGTTAGTACTATTATGATCATTATTTATACTATTTACAAAAARCATGCTTATTACTTAATGCAAATGTGGGTGCGCCAGCACATAAAATKATTGTAAACACATACATTTCAATTATACATGGTAGAAGAATTTTAAAGTATTGAAATGCTATTAATTAAAAAAAAAAATCTACCGCTTCATGAAACCAACCATTAATTAGAGGAAACATTTAAAAAGTATTTTAAAATAAAAATTCTAAAGACATCTGTGATATTGAAAATTGTTTTTTGCAAAAAAAAA
>NW_017536263.1:372542-388692 GCF_001853355.1 Bactrocera latifrons | reverse complement strand
TTAAATATAAAAATATACATATTTCTTCAAATGTTACACATATTACCAACCCAAAAACTGTCGCAAATGTCTGGTCAACGTCAATTAAAAAAAAATAACGTGAAGAATACCCTTAGGCGATATCTTGCCGGAAAATAAAATTTTAAGCGTATGCCAGAGCGCCTATTGTAATATATCTTATTAAATCAATATTATCATTTTCGCACTTTTATTTGTTATTACTGCAAAGATATACTTATACCATAAACATACTTTACTACTAAATAGCTTCACTTTTGCTTAAAGATTCATATTTTTTTGCTTCTAAAAAGTTGAGTAAGTTGAGTGTTGAAGAATGTATATACTCTAATTACATGTTTAGGAATAATATTGGGTTGACGAAGAAGTCTTTTTGTCAATAGATGTCGTTTCCGCCGTATATTTCCAGTGCTACCAATCACATTGTGTCATACCATATAGTGTTGGAAAAGAGAAAGCTTTTAAGCTTCATATAACCAAAAAAAATTAAACTAGGAGAAGTTGGATAAAAGTTATAGTTGTTCAAAAATTAGTGAAATAAATGGAGAAATTCGCTATATGTATTTTGAAATTTTTGTATAAAAAGTTAAGAATGTCATGCTAGCACCGAAATTTGTGAAGTTTGCGGAGACGATGCTGTATCAGTACGTGTAGCACAACAATGGTTCGCTCGCTTCCATTCTGAAAGTTTTGAAATTTGGATTTACATTGATGAAAGTTTTAMACTGATGGAATAATGTCTTTTGCGAAAAAATTACAAAATTTAGTAGAAATACGAAAAGACTTTTTCGACTACCCAATATTTATGCTGCGAAGTCTTTTTAGCATAAAAAATGATATTGAAGACTGAGAAAGGATCATAAAAAATAAGAACTTAATTCAAATATACTTGTATTATTTATGTTAAATCAGAAAGTACACGAGTCTGAAAAGTTTTAGAAACTTCTAGCTTTTGTCATTAGCAATAGCAGGCAACATTGTAACCCAAAGAATGATGAAAACATTGCACTAAAAAATAATATAATTAATTTAAAATATGAAAACGATTTGAAAATTTCTTAGTTCAGATACGGTATAGAAAAGATAAAAAAGATATTTTTAATCCTAAATACCAGATTAAAAAGAAAAATATTTTATTCGAAATACCGGATTGAATAATAAAAATGTAGACCCGAAAACTGGATTAAAAAAAATTAATCCCCAATACCAGACTGAAAAATTAAATTAAATTTAATCATTTCTTAATTCAATTTTTTAATTCAAAAATAAAATTTSCAAGTTTTTACAGCGATTTTGAGATTAAAAGTTCAAATTTTAATAAAAAGAATCCCTGAGCCCAAATAAAAATAATTGATTACTAAACCTTTCACGTTTTTTGTAATATATTAGCAAATGATTGATCACACTTTTATATACATATAAATACCAAATTATTGGCGCAATTTTATTTTTATGATTTTTACGATCTAAGCAAATTCAGTATAAAAACAAACAAATAAAGAATATTTTATAGCTTTGTATGTGCATTTGTCAATGTAAAAGAGGACATCATACATATACACACAAACAATGAATAAAGGAGTGCTGCACTTATACATATGCATATGTACATACWGACAAGCGCACGTGAAGTACACCTGCACATAGCGCTATGTCTGTATATAGTATATACGTAGTTAAAATTGCATACAAAATTTCTTTAATTCTTTTTTTTTAATACAGAAGCTTTAAGCTTACATTCGTATATATGTACTTATCAATATACATAATTATATAATATTTAAGAAACTACTAATTTTACAATAAATACAAATTATTCGCTCGTTTATGTGTTTCTACAGTTATATAAAATTATAATTATAGTAATTATAATTATGTATATGTGTAATYAGCATGTGCTGCAACAAGTCACCACCCTATACATACATATATACATACAGCTACTTAATAGGTAAACAAGCACGCAACCATTGAAAAGCTTCACACACTGCAATCACATAACTATTAGGGCATAACTAACATTCGTACTTACATACCTACGTAGCTTTTTTGTATGTTCGTCTTCATGTGTCAATTGTCTTTCATTTTTGCACGTCTACTTGTTCTAATTATATATAAGTAACGGCTATTTACCGTCCCCCGCTAACCACCTTTCACTTTTGGGAACACTTATCCGTAACTAAGGCTCTATTGCAAACCATTTATGTATTTATCTACGCTTAGTTCAGTTGTGTCTTAAAATTACGATTTCTTAGGATAACTAATTGAAAATATGCTCATTTTATTATTTACAAAGTCGATTTTTTATATTTATAACTCGTTTTCTTCATATATTTTATAAACGACATTCATATCCATACAAACCAATGTCATATGTATGTATAATATTTACAACATATTTTCTCTCTGCTCCTTTATGCTTCTATGTATGTGTGTGCGATAACATATGCGTACGCATGCGCGTTTCGTTCGTTCGTTCATAATAAGTGTGGGCGTTACTACGAATGCTAAGTCTTATTCAAAAGGTATACATTAGTCCAACATTTAGTACCCGATCGATATTTGTAGGCCGTCGCTCTTATCACGTGTTTTCAATTGCAGACAAGTGAGTCTTACGTGCGATAATTCGAGTTCTGCTTTTAAAATATTCACTGTCTTACATGCATACACAGCTATCGATATACAAACATGTATGTATGAATGTATGTAGATAGAACAGCAAGCCATTAATATTTGATAAACTTACACCGACGTACATTCACACATACATGAATGAAGCCATATGTATATGCACCTGATTCCATACTGACATATTGTATTTAACTACTTGTTTGGGTGTGTGTATATCTAGAATTTTCATTTAATATTTGTCAATTAAACTTTATGTGCTTTTTGCAGCTTAAACGGAAGAGCACCACCTTTAGTATTTTCTACGGGTATTTCATTGTCCTTCGTTGATCTTCTTCAATTACCGTTGCAAATTTATCATCTTCGATCTTTCACATTGTTCATTACATTCACCGCCAACAACAACACGTACACCACTGCAGCCAGTTTGATTAGCTCAGCGCTGAGTCGTATTTGTATCGCGGCAGAACCAGTTTCTCCACATTTTCCTGCGTAGGAATAAGAATTATTAAGAGAATAATATATAAATAGTATTTTGAGTCAAACATACCGAAAACAGTTAGATTGGCCACCAAATGATGATCGGGTGGTTTTTGTGTGCCGCGATAACAAGCATCGCCGATAACCAGTTTGGCCGCTGTGCCTTCAGTTGGGCGATAACTCAGACATACACCATGTTTGGTGCCTTTATGTCGCGCGATAATATACACAGTGCTATTCTCAGACCACGATCCGTGACAAGAGTACTCTTTAAAGAAAACGAATATGAAATTGAAAGAGAAAATAGAAAAAACGTTAACTTTGACTGCACCAAAGAGGTATCATATGTACTGTCACAAGTGCAATTTTTATGGCATGAAGAAGCATCAAAAGATCTTAGAAGATTTATATTGTCTTAAATTTTCAAGTTGTTCCGATATACAGCGGAATACATCGAAAATGACGTCGGAATGAGTTTAAAAGGTCAGTAGGATAATCTTTGTTAAATTTGTTTTTGCATTTTTTAATGTAGAAACCCACTTTACCATTGGAAGGTTTCGAAAAAGGTCCAAAAATAATAATACCGCTCGACGTTCGGAGCGCTCGAAGTGCACAACTCAAACTTTAAACTCGTTTTTCTCAAAACACACCTTCTTCAACTGGCGGACATGATTCCGGTCGAACTACTCAACCGATTTGCTTAATTTTTAATGTTCCAAAAACGACTGACTATCATCCCTATATTTTTTATAATTTATTGACAATGTTAGGACAAAATTTATGTAAAAAAATTAAAACAAAAAAAGTCAATTACTTTTTTTATTTCTCAATATTCTAGTAGGGAYGATAACCATTCACTTWCTTTTTAAGGATAAATTGGGTTTTTGTGTTTCAGATGATCAAAATATGAGAAATCGTGCCCGCCAGTAAAAAAAACGCTTCTCATTCAYCCAGCGATTTCTCCAACAGATGTCATCAAAAAATTGCGAACAAGTACACGATATATGTTCCTCATGATATGTGAAAAAATTTCTATTGTAGAATAAAAATTTCTATGGAAAAAATTACAAAAAACAGGCCAGATTACCATACTGACCCCTTAAATATTTCTTTCCCAATAGTTTCTGAATTTTTTAACAAAGGTTAATAGTGTATGTTTTTCACAATAAAAAATTTTTCATTTTTTACATGAGGAAACAATTTTTGAAAAAAGGCTGTTTCTTACCTGAGGAAACCTATGTAACCCCTTAATATACCATTCAAGGTAAAGGGTATAAAAAAGATCTACTAAAGACGAAATTTCATTCTCACAGACATTTGAAACCACGAAATCACACATGTTTGCACAATCTCAAGTGTAACTAAATATAATATCAGAAATTATAAGCACTCACCTTCGTCACCATCTTCATTGCACATTGGTCGCACATCAATAATATCCGGTTCGGTGCAACCCACCCAGAGGCGTCGTTGCGCTTTGTAATTTGTTATGCAGCCAGGTGCATCGCGACGATTACGTTGCCGATCCAAATCAATTGCCTTTGTTGAATGTTCGAAATCCACTGCTTTTCGTGATGATGCTTCGTCTACAGCCACTGAACCATTTGGTCGTTGCAATTCGCTCTCCAGTATATTCATATGCTCCAAAGTGGTCGTAGTGTTAACGATACTGCCAGAATTATTGTTGATTGCTGTGGCAGTGGCGCGTCTATTTCGTCCCGGTTGGAGAGCACGCGCATTGGCATGCCACGCACCTTTGTCCACTTTATCAGCATCGCGGAAAGTAAGTGTGGCTTGTCTGAAATAAATACAAAAGGAATTTAATGTACATATTTATAAGGTAGCGACATATTTATATAACTTAATAAATATAACTTAATAATAATAATACATGCAATATAGAGAAGATCTGAGAACCAACCTTTTATTCGCATAACCGCCGCCATCAACTCCACTTGCCGTACCCGCTGCAACAACTAAATCGCTTTGGCTATGATGATGACCGTGAGTTAAATGAATTTTATTGTTGTGATTACGTTTGTGACGCGTAGTCAAGTAAGGCGGCCCAATAGCGCCACGCAAATTGAACAAACCCTCCATCGGACAAATTTGTGGATCCGGATTGCTAGCTGTAAATGCATATAACAATGAAAAATGAATACCAAAGATGTAATGTAGAATTTCTGTAGTGAATTAGTTGTATTACTTATTCTAATAAGAAAATATGAATAATTTTTCATTCTTTACCTAGCAACGTAATATATGGCATACGATTCACATCGAAATGATCCGGCGCACAAGCATCCTCAAGCCGTGATGCCTGTTTGCCTGTCTGAATTTCAATGACATGTGTATCGCGGCGATAAAACATCATGCACATAAAGCCCGATTGACTATAAAGGAAAACGTACATTATTTATTATTACCATTTATACTGTAATACAGTTAATATATATAAGACAACTGCGAAAATTTACTCACCATCCGGTTGTATAGTGCACCACAGCCATCATTTCAGTAGCGGTTTGCTTATTAATCTGCTCGCAGAGTGCTCGTGTCTCCATGAAACCATTTGGCTTAATAATATGTACAGAGCCATCACTAGTGGAGTGCAAGGAAAATAATAAATATTAAATTTTATATTGCAATAAATGCCGCAGCATAAACAAAAATTACATTTCAAAAAAAATCTACTTGAAATGTGCAAACGCGAAATATCTTGGAATTCAAAAACTTATTTTTACTAATTTTTATTTATAAATAAGGTATTAATTTTTTAATTTATTTTTCATCCCGTTATTTGGGAAAAGAATTTTGAAAATTGTTTCTAATTAAGAATTTTCATAATTACGAGAAAAATTACTTGTCTTTTAATTGCACTACTTGCAACCCTGAAAGCAAGTAATCAGAACTTAAACTTCTTTAAAATACCTTGAGCGCTTTTGCATTCTCGTACATATATTTTTGTTTAACTTCGATACTTACTTGGGGTGATAGTTGTAGACAGCGTTACCCATGAGAACATGCCAGTGTCGCGGTCCCTTGAACCAAGCCGGGAAGTCACAACGTTCCGTGATCGGTGGTTTTCTCAGCGACATTATGCGTGAACCAACCTAAAATCAAGAATAAAATGTTTCTTAAAAATTGTTCGAAAGTAAAATTTTCAACACGTTAAGTACCTCTGCACTATCCAGTCCATTGCAGGTAGCATCACCAGATTGTGCTAATTTGTATTCGGCATCTTTTGCACTCACAGTGCTAAGTCCACCTGAAATAAGGGAAATTTCGTCAAATATGCTTATTTGAGCAGCAAAACAAATCGATTTTATTCAATTTTATGCTGACTGCTCTATGAAAATGAAATAATTAAAAGGAAGCATAAAATTATTTAAAACTGACCAGTTAAGTATATGTCATGATACCTAGATCACTTAAAATCTCTAGAGAATTTAAATTATTTCAGAAATATCTAATGATAAAGCATATAAAAATTCGATTCCCCAGATCTTTTGGCAATATTTGAAACTACAAACTATTGGTCCTCTTTCTAATTGGTTGACACAAATTCTTTTCATCAGATTATGCGTTTCCCAAACATTATTTTTACTCTTTTTCTGCTTACCCTAAATTAATTTAGATATTATAATGAATTTATCCTGATTTCCAATCTCTATCACTTTCATTTTCTCACTCAAAAGTTGGCAAGAACTTTGAAGCTCAATTTTAAATTTTTCTCAAAGAACTAATAGCAGACCCCAAAATAACCCTTATTTACTAAAACTTACCCAATAGTGATGAAATTTTCTCATAGACGAAGCAGCGATAACGTTCTTCATTGGAAATTGCATGATGATGTGAAACCAAGCCGACAAGATAACGGGAGTTTCCATCCTTCCAGGTGGCCAAGCATGTTAGTTCTTCAACTATTGTAAAATATTAACGTATTAATTAAATAATTTTAAAAGAATAAAAATATATTTATTTATATATATATATAGGTATATAGTAGTATATGACTGGCAGCATAAACAAATTTCAAAAATTAAAAAACTATTTTATATACCTGTACTCTCTGTGCCTTGCACATCAGGACAAGCTTGGAAGCTGAGCAACAGCCGACTATCTTCAGTGCAACTTTCGATATTCGAAACAGGACTCTTACATTCACCGTGTCCACGATTATAAGTGAATACAAAGGGTCCTAAAAAATGCATTACAAATAACAAACATATGCGTTAGCTTAATATAGCAGATGTTTCTGAAAATATGTAGATCAAACTCACCCTTCAACGGACACTTGACCGGTTCGGCACTCTCGCGAAACAGCGAATACAGCAAAGCGTCACCGGGTATTTGATCGCAGAGATTCTGTAACGTTTCACGGCCCTTGCAAAAGTCTGGGGGACATAATTTTTGGAAGACCACAATAAAGTGTAGCGATTAATGCACATTTTTTCACAATATAACAAGCAGCATACAGATTTCATTATGCCAAACGGTGTTAGTAAAGAAGCACACACACACACTAAGTTATATATTGATAGTTGAGTTAGCAATAAGAGAAGTTAACTACATTGAAAATTTTAAAAACTATAATAGATAAATCAACAATAGTACTCATATTAAAAGGTGGTGTTTGTGTAGTTTTTTTTTTTTTTTTTGGGATCGAGCAAACGGCAAGCAATAAATTTATACGATTTTAACTATAGCACATGTAAGTATGTATGTATGAATAAACATATTAACGGAATAGTTTTGTTTGCTACCAAAATTTCACGGAAAATGTATTGCCAAGAAACAAAATAAATAAATGTGTGCATAAATAATTGAAATAAGAGTGAGTRGCATTTGCTCGCATCCCAAAGGAAACAACCATATTATTTTACTAGTTTTCTCTTAACATAAATGCTTATAAAACCAAATAGTAACAGCTTAAAGAATTAAAACAAAAAATAATAATAATTGTGCAAATYGTTGAAGTTTCATAAGTTTCACATAAATTTTCTCTTTGTGGAACATCGGAATATATGGTCGCATTTTTAGCGGAGCAATCGGATTTTGGAGCCAATTTTAAGTAGTAAAAACGACATAAGTTTATGCACTCATTTTTTAAAAGACTAAGACGTAGATTGATAGCGCTATTAAGGGGTTTACTTGTTTCAAAAAATCGAATATTTTTATCGCCTTATTAAATTCTACAACACCTCCAGAATATTGTCCTACCTTTTCAAGTTTATTGTAAAAGTGTCTGATAAAAAATTCAATTTTCAATTTTTTTTTTTTTTTAACTAAAACAAATTTCAGAATTTTTTTGTTAATAGTATATGTATGTTTATAACAATAAAAAAATTTAATATAAATTTAATTTTTTATATAAGAAAAAATTGTTCAAAAAAGGCTGGAAACTCGTGTAACCCCTATTAGCTGCCTTTGATTCGCCATTTATTTACTTGTTATGTTTGAGATCAGATTTCTTGTCGCAAAGTTTTTAYTCGATAGCAACAACAAGATAAACCAGTTGATTCAATACTAGTGAGTGCTTCCCTATTTAATTATGGCAGCGCTGTATTCGATTGTTTTGTATAATTGTATAATTAATTAAATTTGATATCTTTGTTGACTTTACATTTGAAAGACTGAAGCTTACTTGTACATATACATATATATTTAATTCAAATACATTAACTGACTTATACATACTATATTTATATAAAATTACTTTGAGAGACTTTTCTAAATTTCCACAATGAGAAGCTTTACGTAGTACTTCTAGTCGTTACGTCACCATTTATTACACAATAATAATAGTGTAGTTAAATAATGATATATAACGTAAATTAAACTAAAAAACAGAAAAAAAGTAAAAGCTAAAACTTCATTACACACAGTATATATGTATTTAGGTTTCTCTTTTCATTTCAGAATTTTAAAAGTTAGAATGATAAAATATCAGCAATCGAAAACATATTACACCCCATATTTTATTAAGTAAGTATTTTCATTAGCTTCGGTTTCCTCTTAATTAGTGTTGTACATTTGGACATTTTTTTCTTACCCTTAAAAATGAATAAGTCATACATACATATATGATATATACATATGTTAAACATTTAAAGAAATCTTACTCCACTTTTGCCAAAATGGCCACAAAACAAGTTTAGAATTCATATACGAGTATAAATTTTATGATCTCTTCACATGAGATGATATCAACAGAATTGTCTATTATAGATTRTAATATTATTAAAACATATTATATATTGGCAATAGAGTATTTTTTTATAAGAATAAGCGACATGGAACAAACATAATTCAAATATCAGTATTAAAAGTTATTATTAAGATATTATAGATCAGCARAAAATGTCCATTTAAACACAGCCAACATTGAGTCAGAAAAAGACAGAAGGAAGCCTGGTTTTTACCATTAATAGAAGTTTTGAACAGCAGATTCTCATATTCTGATAATACCTTTAACTGTGTGTATGAATACTTAGCCTCTACAGAATACTAATATTATTTATGAAAAAATTAATAATTAAGCTAAAAATATTGACAAAGTAAAAGAAATAATCAAAACACTCTTAGTAGTTTTCTTTTTGTGTATCACAAAGGGTCCTCTCTGTAATTTTTATAATTTTTTAACGTACCATTACTAAATGATGACGTGTGCTCATGTTGACTGAGCACTTAAATACTCATAAATTAATAATAAAAAGGTAAAGTAGTTCGAATTGCTAATAGGTAATTGCATTCACTGATAGTGTATATATTTGTTGGTAATTTTTTTGAGTGTTTGTATTTACATACATATACATGGAAAAGCACAACACCAAAGTTCTAACTACAAATTTTGAAATTTTGAAAAAAAATTAAATTTAAGCATGAAAAATGTTCAGTTGTAAATATATAGATACACACATATAAACAAGAAAAAACGTTAACTTCGGCTGCACCGAAGCTAATATACCCTTCACAGGAGCATTTCTTTTAATAACCATGTGTTCAGTTTGTATAGAAACTATATGCTAGAGGAGTCCGATCTGAACAATTTTTTCGGAGATTATATTATTACCTTAAGCAGTAATCCATGTCAAATTTCGTGAAGATACCACATCAAAGGTGAAACTTTTCCATACAAGCATTTTATTCCGATCATTCAGTTTGTATGGCAGCTATATGTTATAATGATCCGATATCGCCATTACCGACAAATGAGCTGTTTCTTGAAGAGAAAATAACGTTTGCAAAATTTCAAAACGATACCTTAAAATCTCAGGGACTAGTTCGTATATATACAGACAGACGGACATAGCCAAATCCACTCAACTCAACATATTAGACATTTATATATATACTTTATAGGATCTCCGAAGCTTCTTTCTCGGTGTTACAAATTTCGKGACATACTTAATATACCCTGTTCAGGGTATAAAAGCGAGCGAGCATTTTTGTTTTTGATTTCAAAACTTCTCGTTGCTATCCACAGTTGTTCATTAATGTGTGAAATGAAGTCACAATTTTGTTGATATTTGAAATGTATTCAATTATGTTTACATATCTTTTTATTAAAGATTTCATATTAAATGTGGACATATGTATGTATGTAAGTATCGATTAATATTTATTAATTAATATGATTTATTTTCTGAGTAAAATTAAAACGCAGTTTTAAAACAAGTCTTTTACGAAGAATTGAGTTTAATTTCTTTCATATCGCATATATCTATTTTCGAAAGGGATATAACTTAATTTCTCAATATTTTAGTTAAAATTGGGTTATATTACACGATGAAGCTTAGATAGCTTCAATTCAATTCATATATTGGATGCTGCAGCATTGAGACCTGATTATGTAGTTCGAGTTGAGAACTGGCATTTTGCTCAAATATTATATACTTTAAATCATTTAGGGAATTAGAGCTTTCTCAATAAAAATGTCTCTTTATATTCTGAACAGAAGTTTGCCATGACAGTTTATAATTCACAGAAAGAAACGTAAAAGACTTTATTTGAACATGTGTATGAATAAAATTTGAATTAGTGAATCGAATTCAATAAAATACTCAATTTCAAATTTCTTGGCCATACCACCGCTAACGTTTTCTTTTAACACAAGCCCCCGATGGATGCTACAAGAAATGCACCTTTGAAATTTATTAACGCTTTGGAACACACAATGACAACGGTCTTATTTTGTATGGCAATAATAATTAACAAAATACCCRCTATTTTCATCTTGAGCTCCGAATGTCTCTTACGACTAATACTCGTCGTACACTTTATAGTTGAAATATAAACCATTACCAATATTTTTCTTGATTTATTATTTCATATTAAAACATTACTATAATTAAGTTGATAGAAAATAGAAAAACGCATGTACTCACATACATACAAAAACATAATAATTTACTTCAGCAGCAAAAGCATTTTCATGTATAACACCGTTAGGCAAACTTGCACTTTTTGCACYTTTTGGAAAACGGATAATGGCCAACGAAATTTTAAAGCAAATAAATAATGTGAAATAAAGTTTTATAAACAGGAGTTATATGTTTGTATGTACATAATTACGGATGTTAACACAAAAACGCCGTTAAGATAACCTATAAATTTTATGTGGCTTATGTGCATGATTGCGTTGACATAAAAAATTCAATAATTGCATAAAGCAGAATTTTTAGGTAAAAATTGCGTTTTAGCGCATTTTATGCAACTCCACAGTAGGAATGATACTGGTAATACAAAAAAAAATATATGTACATATAAAAAAAATATTTTTTATGCATTGCTTAATGAATTTTTCTTGTCAACGTAAACAATGCACTTCTTATAAATAGATATGCTTGTTTTTTGTATGTAAGTATATGTAGGTGTATGTATGCCCYGCAGCGGGTTAAAGCAAAACACTGTATAAGTTAGCTGTTTTGCCATTTTTTTGCTGAGCCATGAGCAAACATAGAACAACATGGAAACTCTTTTAAATTACAGCTAATTTACAACAACAATTTCGTACTATTTTTTTGATACAATGAAACAAATTATAATTTATTATAAAAACGCTTTTAGGCATAGACATACACACATACAATTAATTAAAAACAAACGGATGTAATTAAACATATGCATTTAGCTAAACCGTACCATGCATACATACATAAATATGTATATGGTATTATGGAGAAATATTAAGGCGCTATGGTTTTCAAAATAAGTTTTGTTGTAGTTAAGATTAAAAAAAGTGTAGGCTAAAAGTGTTAACTATACTTATAGAAAATTGCATGTAACATATCCATTTATATATGTACATATACTTTGTATGTTAAGTATATAAATACATATACATTCATATATGTATGTATGCATGTATGTATATACGTTTAAACCACATTCAAATTACATATATCTCTTTGTGTGCTTGTATGTATGTTAGCGTATAGAGAACAACATTAACAACAACAGCAATAAAATGAGATAATAACACTACTTATTTACGTACAACGATATTTACATACATATACAGTAATTATAAATAGAAAAATAAAAAACAAATAAATACAGCTACGTATTATTGATGTAAAAATAACAACAACATTCAACAAACAACATTTAYGAAAACATCGAAAAAATATCACATAATGAATGAATTCATGTAAGTATATAAAAAGTACATAATACGAATAAGTACAAAAAATACTAGCGGTCACCGGGCAGCCCATCCCAACATTGCATTTGAGTTTTAAAACGTCTTTTGTCTTACTTGTGTGAGCTATGTAAAATCGATTGTTATTGTTATTGCTAAACCCTTTTTTTTTTTGCTTTTTTAGTTTTTTGTTTTTTGGGCAAGACACACAGAACAAACGATTGATGAATTTTAGTTTCCTTCATTTTACGCTTTTTCGCTTTGTTTTCAATTATAACTGCGTTAATATGCACGCGTTTCAACAAATACAGTGTACCTTCGGCCAATTTAATGATTTCTAGTTTTGAATTGAAATTACAAAATTTTATTTAAAATGAGACTTAAATTCAAATGAATATACATTGTATATATTTATACGGTATATGTAGGGTATGAGCATGTAAAGTATTACAGTACAAAGTATACATATGGGCACTCTATCGAGGAGTAAACAATTAGTTGCGTATACGCACTGTCGCACACATGTACAGTCACATGCAGACATATTTGTACAACGCATTTTTACAGTCGACATTAAAAATATGTGTACAACAGCTATCAGTGTGCGATCAGACAAACCGCGCATATTTCGCTTTTTCAATGGTAAATTGTGACTTACAAAGAAATTCGTGTATACAATTCGTTAGCAGAACGGAGCAACAAATTGTTCGTGCGTATTTCTTATTTAATTACGTTTTTGTTGTTAACCGATATTGTTGACAGACATATAGTATTTTCTGGAAAAAATTAGTTTTAGAAATTCTTTGGCAGAAGTAGTGATGATCGTGGTGGTGCTTGTGAATATGGCGTCGGCAGTAGAAATGTTAAGTGGATAGATATGTATTCATAAAGGTACGAAGGTAGTTTGGTAAGTAGATAGATGGAGATGGATGGCATGAGGTTAGGTTAGCAATGGATTTATGAGGTAAAAAAATTAAGAAAAAATTGAAGCGAATCGAGCCAAATCGTAGCAAACTGCATCGAATTCGAGCACCAATAAACATAACACAAATCAATATGGAATGAACAGAACAAATCCAAAGCAGAAACAAATTGACAGTTAACCGTATAGAGAAATTGGGAAAACATTTTTAAAATCAGTATTTATTAATTGGTTTTGTTTTACACTCATACGCTTTTTTGTTTGGTGAATTTTCGTTCATTTTTCAAATATTTACTCTCGCTTCTGTACAATTTTACAAGATAAACTGGTTATAAACAAATTATGTATGCACGTATGTTATGTATATACTTAGTAGCATTGAAAATGGAAGGTTAGAAAAAATATCAAACATATTTACAGCATTTTTTTACAGAATTATGTTTACAATGGAATTTGGAATTTGGTTTTATGTACAAATGATACAGCTGAGGAACTAAAGCACACAATGGAAAATATAAAAAAACATTAAAAAAAAAGAAATAAAAAGAAATTATACATAATAACCAGAAAATAAATGCCAAAGTATCGGTTAACGGTAATTGTTTCTATGAAAAGCTTGATTGTTTAAATAAAAATTATAAAAATAAATAATGTATTTTGTTGAACGAGGTGTATATCAAATTTATAAAAAGAAATAAAAAATTTAAAAATAATTTGAATACAAACAAATATCACTAACATAGTTAACTAAACGGAAATCAATATGACACTCTCAAAGCAGCAAAAAATATACATTTAACATACAATATTTAAAAAACTCAACCAGAAAAATTAACGAAGAGCTGACTTCATTAAGTATGCGCATAAAAAAATTATAATAGAAAAAAATAAAAATAATTAAAATGAATGAAATAGTACTTGTATGAAATTAATGCAAACACGCAAACTTTTTCTCGTTATATGAATGTGTACGAGTATGTGCTGCTTGCGCTCTTGTCTTGTAGATGACACCGAAAAAATCCAAAAACAAATGCAAACATTCCTGCTGCCTAGTTTACCCAGTCTGGAAACAGTTTTGATTGAAAAGTGTACTTGTATACAGATGTGAGTGTATATGTATATGTATCCTTTGGTATCCTACACAACTTACGCCTATAATGTATAATATGTATATATGTGTGTGTTTGTGTTACTTTATTCTTTTATTTGCGTTTGTGGTTTTCATGTAGATGAGCACTTAGCAATAAGTTTATAAATATATGTATATAGTTATAAATGTCGCAGTGTTTTGTGAAGCACAAACTTGTTTGTTGTTGGTGTACAATAAAAACCTTTGTTTTTCATGAAAATCCTAATGAAAAGCAGTTATATACTGTCACATATATTGTAAAAAGGAGTGTRTGCGTGTGTTGGTTTTTTATTATTTTTATAAGCATAGAAAATAAATTAGAATAAGTACTCTTAGTGCGCTCGCAAATAAACTGGAGTTCATTATACTATATAGTTGGGTGAATGTGAATAAAAAGGTACATATATGTATACATAAGTTCATACTAACTATCTAGCTAAGGACATAGGAGGCTAAAGTAGTAAACAAACAACGCTATGTTTATTCATATTTATTGTCTTTATTGGTTTTGTTGATACACATCCCCGATTGACGACATTTCGATATTGATTTTTGATTAGCATTTTATTTAGCTTTGATTATTGCCTTCGTGCGCTAATGCTCTCGGCATCATTAGCGCATTTTAGCGKCGCCTGCACTTCATCCAACTGCTTTGTGGCAACTTATTTTTTGCTCGATTCTTATTTACACGCAGTCGGCAAGTAGTATGGTAATTGATTTACTTTGCTAATTGTTTATGTGAGTTCGATAATGAATTGTAAAATCAAATTTCACTTAATTTTCTAAATAAAAAAAGTTTTTTTATAAAACTTCTTTATAACTAGCTTTGAATTAAAGACTMTATTGAGTCGAATTTCCCGATAATTTTAAGCGATTTAGAAACGTCTCACTTTTCAAAATATATTTCTAAACTTGCAGTAATTAATGAACTTTTAGACGCTTTTGATTATTCGAAAAAMTTTTAGACAGCAAAATACCATATAGTAGCAAAATATCCTATATTTAAATCTAATGGAAAATTAGTTCTAAAGTATTAAAGAACTTGAACGATAGAATAGTTCTTTTTCAATTTAAAAAAATTGTCACAAATTTTTATCAAGCAATTTTTTACTGCATTTCGGTCCAAATTTTTTTCTATAAAAACACAAATTGCTTCAAATAAAATATTTTTATCAAAAAATTGTTTATCGCCTTTAAAATTTATTTAAGTAGCAAAAATCTCTCGATGATCTTTTGTAGTGGAAGGAAGCAGCTTGCTGTGCCCTAATTGCTACTATATCTTTTGTTTTATTCAATAGTTCACTATCGATATGAGTACATACATATT
>NW_017536263.1:370187-372387 GCF_001853355.1 Bactrocera latifrons | reverse complement strand
AATAAGTTCTATTGCATAAATGTTCTTAACCTACAAGAATAACTGTTTTTGAATAAACCATAAAATAAAATTTTTTAGCTTTTCAATCATTATTTTTAAAATCCATCTTACAACCTAAAATCATGGAGAAACACTTTGCTTTTTTTATTTCGTTATGAAATTATCAARTTTGTATGCTATAATTGAAAATAATTTGAATTAGTTTTTAATCGAATACCATTTTATAAAAAACATTAATTGCTTTAAAGAATGATGATCAATTAATGACAGAAAAAAATCTATGAAATGCAACTTTTTAAGGTTATGTCAGCTTGAAAAAGCAGAATAAAGCAAACGATTTAGTTTATACCGTGATATGAATCTAATAATTTTATGCATTTTGTGGAATTATTAAACCCTTATCTAACAATCAGCCTAATCCAAATTATTTCACGAAAAATCTAACAATTAATCAGATTTGACARAACGAATTAATGAACGGGACGAAAATGAGAAAATATATTGCCATTATTTGCAAAGAGTTGTTAAATTTCTTTTCGGTTTTCGCGAGTTTATTGAATGAGCGCAGCGTTTTGCAAAACATATGTAATATTTTACGACAAAGCTTGTCAAAATTAATTGAACTTCAATTTAAATAATTACCTTATCCAAGCAAAATTTTCGATTACGAAGTATACGTTAGTATTAATATAATATTTACGCATTTCGAAAAGGATCTGCACATACATTTATATGTATGAGAGTGAAAAAAAATTATATTTTTTATTTATTTTGTACGTACAAATTCGGACGCATTATTATGAAATAGGGTTGTAAGATGGCAAACTATCATGGTGGGATGGACTGGGTAAGACAGCACACACTAGGACACACACATTTAGGCTTACAAATAAATAAGTTCAAATAAAAATTTAAACAATTCAAAAAGGCAAATAAATATAATTAACAACAAAATAAAATATTTTCAAATTTTTAAGGAAAATGTTGCCGTCATGTGTTTGAATTCAGCAGCAACACATTGTTGTGAAAACGCGCCCTAAATCAGCTTAATTGGCTTTGCTCGTGCAATAAAAATTGAAAACACAAGATTCATTTGAATTCTACGCGCACAGTATATGTACATATGTATGTGTATAACTAAGATTTTTTAAATAAAATTTTGTAGCTTCATTGAAATTAATAATTGATTTTTCGTTTGTTAGATACATCGGCAACAAGGATCGTGTGTATGTATAAATACTGGAGGATAATAGTTATGGGCATTATTATTATTTTTTCTTCTCTTTTCTTGGGTAAAAAAAATGTTTGCAATATTTATTGTTGTTGTGCGACTGTTACAATGGTAGTGGAAATAGAAATGAAAATGAGATATTTACAAATGATTGTTTGACGTCCGTCGTTCGGTTAAAGTCGAAGCTGTGCAATTAACAGTCTGTGCATAAATATTACTGGGATTGGGACTGAGAAAGTAATGCATATGAAATTTGAGATGAAAAATGTTTAMAACTAGTCGACGAAAATGTCCAGCGCCCGGAACACTTCATATGTAAAGTAATGAATTAAACTTAGAAAATTCGGACGAAAATCGAACAATGGTCATAATATTACTTCTTTTTCYTTGTATTGGTGTAGACACCGCTWATGCGGTTATAGACGCGAAAGCCTCGGATGAGAGACTATGATTCAAAGTTAAATTCTGCAAAACATATTGGACTTCTATCAATTCTGCAACGATCTACTGTTGAATAATTCGTATTTCGATTAGCTGATAATTATTTTTTTAGATGTCATAATCTCTGTTAGCTATTTTGACTTTTTGTTTATTTTGAAACTAGTATGAGACTGAATGAAATATAATAATTGGCACTTACTAAAACATTAATACATAAAAATGGCAGACTGGTCGGATCTGCACTAGTTTGGAACTAGTTTATTAAATTAGTGGGTATAACTTTAACAATTAGTTAGAGTATATATATATGTGTTCGTAAGGTGGCACAAACAGTAAATGTCGGAGCAAATGCTTTCAATATTAATTTTTTTTGTCAGAGTACAAAAGTTGTCGTTTAGTCAAATAAAAGTTAAATAGGAAGAAAAACGAAACACAGAAATACATATCAGATATTATGGCTGTCTCTTATACACATCTAGATGTGTATAAGAGACGTGTTTTGTGAAGCACAAACTTGTTTGTTGTTGG
>NW_017536263.1:367831-369311 GCF_001853355.1 Bactrocera latifrons | reverse complement strand
GAGAGAACACTTCAGTGAGCAGATAATTTCACGTTTTAGGCCGCGATTGGCCAAAGGTTGTGTGATATCACACCGTTGGCCTTTTTCCTGTGGGGTTATGTAAAGTCATCGAAAATTGGACTCATCGGATGGACTACCTGAGACGTAGCCATGGCCAAAATTTAAAAAAACGTAAAACTTTCGGAATATTCGAATATTGAGTGGACTAAAATATCGATTTATTTATATATATATATATGCATTTTTCAATGTATGTGTAATGTTTTGGAGTAACTATTTACAAGTATACAATTTGGTGTTTGTGTCTGGTTTTTCCTGCATTTATTAGTCATTTATCAAACAAACTAAAAGTAGAAAACTAAATGGATAAAAAAATATCCTTGAAATATACATATATATGAGTTAAAAGCAAAAATGATATATGTACTAACTTGTGATATAAATTGAAAAATACTTAAAAAATATAAGCTACTGAGAATTGAAAAACAAACAACAGAAAACATAGATTTAATTAGCACTTAAAATGAAGGGAAATTTTTAATCATTGAAAAAATTGTGATGCACATAAATATGTATGTATGTATAAAATATTAAATAGTAAATGCGTTAATGAAATACCCTAACAATAAACTTAAACGATTTGCTGTAAAAACCTAGCATGAATCTTTGCTAAAACGGGTGCAATAAAACGAAATATGAAAGTGGTGAAATCAAAAATTAAACACAAAACAAAATTTAACTGGATGAGAAACATAGAAATGCACACAAATCAACAAAAAAAATTAAAGATAACTCAAATCACACAATAAGAACTTAAAAATATATTTCCAAAAAAACATAAATATAACAAAAAAATCATAAACAAAATTCGTATTTTTGTTTTGTTTTTGATTTTGCAAAAAATAGACAAACAGCGTGACAGACAGTTAGATAGATAGCTAGAGAGTGAGTTTGAATAGAGGAAATAAAAAAAAAAATTAATGCTTACAATCATTCATATCATCATAGGATCTCATTATATACTGATCCGATGAGGATAGTCTTGAATGCCCGTTGTTGTTGTTCAAATTGGGATGAGCTCCCCCCCTATGTTCGCTTTGTTTTAAAACGCTACGCATCGCCATGGCAGATGGATTCGTTTGATGCATATACATACTATCACCTTCGCACTCACTTTCTTTATATTGAAGAACATTTTTATGTTTTTCATAGATAACCAGGCACCGATGACATCCTTTCCTACAAATATTTATGTATTCATGTAATATACTTTGCGTTTCGGCACAAACAAAAATATTATGTCAAATTATTCATTGCTTMTTTCAATTGTTTAAATTGTTTAATATAAAACGAAAAATAAATACTAAAATAAATATTTCATAAATACGTATATGTAAGTACTCATAGGTATGTATTTTGAGGTAGGTAGGTAATGTGGATATGTTTTTGAACTGCATGTGTGTGCAGTTTGTTTTCAAAA
>NW_017536263.1:251020-366976 GCF_001853355.1 Bactrocera latifrons | reverse complement strand
ATTATAAATTATAATATTAAATACTATATATGTATTTAGAAACATGTTTGAAAAGTGAAGAGAACATTTCAACTTACTCGTCAACAATCAAATATTTGTTACCATCCGAAGCCGCACATTTACCACGATAACTGAATTGTGAACCCTTTATATGAATAGACTGTTGATAGCAAGATAGGAACCATGAACCTTCCCAACGTGCGGGAAAAGTGCAATTTGTTGGAACTGCCAATGAAAATATAAAATAATATTTAGTAAAAACTTACGTATATGTTAAAAACAGTAATCAATATGCATTATCGGAAGTTTTATTTAAATTAGGATTGGAATTTTCCGTTATTCTAGAACGCGAAACAATATTTTTTATAAATATACAGGCAATATTCTGACCACTGTCAATTAAGAAACAAAAACCGATAAATCACAAACTGGCTCGACGATAATAAAATCACTAAAATATTGACAGTTCATAAAGATCAGACAGATTAATTTTTTATACAAATACTATACAGGGGATTCTATTCTAACCTCTCTGCATTCTTAACAAGTATTTTTTTAAATGTGAAGTTGGAATTTTCCTTTATTCTAAAACGCAAAATGATATTTTTTATAAACCTATGTACATTTGACGATCTGAAAAACAGGAAATTACGAGATTAGTAATAGATAGTTTATCTCTAATCTTCACTATGCCTTATAACGTTTACATTTATTACAATATAATACGCATTACTCTTCAATATATTTGATTCACGGTCTTGCTGGAATAACAGACAAAAAAGATAAAAAAAAACCATACGATTACCATTAAAGCAAAAATCAATCCTCTGAGTTAAAAGGCGGTGAGTTTTCATTTTTGTGATGATCTCCTAAGCGATGAAGTAACAGAACACATCCTATTTCGGTGGGTAACAACCCTAAATTATGTATATCTTTATATTATATATAAAAATCACGTGTCACGTTGTTTGTCCGCGATGGACTCCTAAACTACTGAACCGATTTTAGTAAAATTTAGCACACTGTGTTCAGTTCGAACCAACGAAGATAGGATAGTAAAAACAATTCAAAATTAAAAAATACAGTGAAAGCCCCATTAAGTGGACGCTTTATTAAGCGGACATCTCCATTAACCAAGCACATTGTTAATGTTTATTAAAATCTATTAAGCGGACAACTCTATAATTTTTTTCAATGAAATTTATTTGTATGAATATATTCAMAATTAATCCTCAAGTACAATCCCTTGGATTCTTATACCGACAAAACGTTTTCGCCTTTATTCGTACATAAAATTTTCACTATATTGAATAGTTTATTATATGAATATAAAATGTATACCACAGTAACGCGTGRCCGGATCCCCTAATATATAATAAAATATCGTGATTTTAATAAAATATTTGCGTCTTCCCTGCTTTTATAGATCTATTAATTTTTATAAGCATTAAGGAAAGTTGAAAGAATTTTCTTCTAAAAAATATGTTTTTTTGCTACGTGATTTACTTAGAATCTGATAAAAAATTTACCCAGTCGTTAAAAATTTTGCAGACTTTACTTTAACGCGAACCAAAGTTATGAAGTTATCGAAAACTTGCATACCTGTTAATGACGATAACGTCGAAACAGCTGAAGAAACAATGCTTGAAAATTACATCAGAAAGAAAGCAGAGGATCACAACATATCATATTTGTGATATAAAGCGTGTCAATGATGAACTCGTACCAATAGACCCGAATCGTTTGGTTTCGAGTAAAAGAAACAAACTAAACCCTTAACAACGTATTAGTTGAGAAGCCTGCATTTATCACACCAAACATTACAGGTAACGAGACGAGGATTTATGTACTTTTCTACGAAAGTGTATGGAAAACTAGATAAACGTTTCCAAGATCTAATCAAGATTTATATTCAAAAAAATTTTTGAGGGTCCAATTCAAAAGATCGAGGTTTGAAGTATTGCAATAACAACTTTCACCACTCGGTAGACATTATACCTTAATTACGACAGACTGTTATGAAAATGTTTCTTATAAATAACCAATAACCTCAATAGAGAAAGTGTGGAAATTCCGAACTTAATAAAATAGCGCTTTTTATTAAAAAAAAAATCTTTAAATTGCAGCCTATGGCTTGAATTCGACAACAAATTTTCGATTTTCAACTCCAGTCTTCAATAGAAATATTCTATTTAATTATAAACTCATAAAAAATATTTACAATATTATACATGGCACCCTATATGTCGTAAATGCATATGTGCCAAGCCAGAACAACGGAAATTTTGTCGAAAATTATGCAATCATAATGAACATGCATTTATAATTTTACATATTGTATATACCCGATAATCACATTAGTATTCAACACACAAGTAGATAAATACACATGTAAGGAGCGACATATATAATATATCTAACAACAATGCATAATTAAGCCTTCATTTCGTACAAAAGATTTGTGGCTTTTTAATTTCTGTAAATTGTTCGGATTAGTGGCATGCAACCACCCTGGGCACGAGTGTGTGAAAAGAAATGGAAAGTTAARGAAAACGAAAGCGTTATGTAGTGTCAACCGTGGACAAAACGAAACCTACGACGCAACAAAGCGTAAATGCTTATGAAAATGCAACCATATCAGAGAGTTCAGACGCGTTTAAAGAATATAAAAAAGTAACAATTACCTACTGAGCGTCTCCCTTACCGTCAACCGTTGAAGGCATTGACAACATATTTATATGCACGGTGCACCGAGCGCTGCTGAAATGCACAGCCGAACTTATTCAAACATACAAATACATATCTAGATATCTACMAGTATATGCACGACAACTGGAGTACCCACTTCGACTAATAGATACTCCGAGACAGGAAAGAAATGCCTGCACTTCAGTGTAATTTTTTATTACATTTTACATACGTTTTGTAAACGCCTCAAATATGTTGCATACATACATATACGTTTGAGTTAACTTTTATGTAGACCGTAGTATGCACTTAGGGGTGACTTGACCGCTGTGTGCTCAGCACACTTACCCTATATCGGAGGCACAGTCGACACTGCTGTGAACACTAAATATAGTATGTGCCACTTTCCGGGTATTCGCCATGAGGCACAAAAGGCGAGACTCTCTTCAACGAGATGTGACAATAAAATACTTTTAAAGCAATGATGCAAACAAATTCTGCAATATAGCTTAATAACAAGTTAGATTCGGCATTCACCATAATTGTATTGTATAATTGTATAAATTCAAAAAATAAAAATTAAATATTGAAATATAGTATATATATATATATATATACATATACAAGTACATATATCACACACAACTAATGTGTACTGATATTAAACCAAAAATAATATAGACTAATAAATTCCTAAAACAGACAAGTGTCATAGCGACAAAAATTAAAATGGTTGAAAAATTTACATTGGCCATACATAAATATTTAGCATAGAAGACAATATATAGTTTTATGACCAAATTTTTTCCGTAAAGCGATAAAATATATAAAATTTACCAAAAGATACATAAAACAATTTTTTATAACAAGTAAGAAAGGGCTAAGTTCGGGTGTAACCGAATATTTTATACTCTTACAACTTGCAAGAATCAAAGCCAGGGAAATACTTTGAGATGTAAAACCAATCAATAGAGTAAAGTCAGACGGATGTCCGAAAATCCTGATATTAGTTATATATTGGCTAGGCCAAGTTTTCGCTCACATTTATCTACTTTAGGCATAAAGATACACCGTTATTAGTAAAACACGCTCTCTTATTTTTAATTACCTAGGGACTCGAACAGTTTTTATTGGATTTAAATAATTTTTGATCACAAGCTGACGCACGTCTCTTATACACATCTATAACTCAAGCTATAGGTACCGGGGTCTAAATATTCGGTACCTAGGGACTCGAACAGTTTTTATTGGATTTAAATAATTTTTGATCACAAGCTGACGCACACTAAAGACATTATTCGTGCAAAGTTTCATCCCGTATATTGGTTGCTTCTTGATTTGTGTACTGGAAACTGAACGAATCAAGTGGAATTTAAAATAGTGTTCCATGAGAAATAGGCGTGGTTGGTGTCCGATTTCGTCAATTTTCACAATGTAACATAAGAATGTGAGAAGAATATTAAGTACTAAATTTTGTCGAAATCGGTTTTTCGGGTGCCGAGATATGAGATCTTGCCATCGTCCGATTTTCACAAGGGCTCCCATAAAGCTTTCTCATGTCATCTTGGTGGTAAAATTTAATGTCTCTGGCTTACTTAGTATTTGTTTTATCACGGTTTCAGTAGTTTTTAACAGTACCGTTATATGGGGTGTCAGCGGGGTTATCCATTTTCACACTGTCGATATAAGTTTTTATAAGATTTATACTCAGCAAATTTGGTTATTAAAGCTTAAGTGGTTTAGAAGATATCTGCATTAAACWGGTTAGATGGCGGRCCCACTCCCACTTTTTCAAAAATKTACAAATTTTCCCCCACAGGTCCCCCTTGATTCTCTGTACCAAATTACAGCTTTATGTCTTAATTTAGTGCTTAGATATGGCACCTTATATGTTTTCGGTTAGGGACGATTTTTTTGCATTGAGGAACCCACATACCATAGTTGCATCGAGATATCTCAATTTTTACTCAAGTTACAACTTACACAGACGGACGGACAGGCAAACGGTCAACCGGATGTCAACTTTTCTCGTCATCCTGATCATTTATTTTATATATATGTATATAACCCTATATCTATCTAGCTTAGTTTTAGGTGATACGTACAACCGTTAGGTGAATAAAACTATAATACTCTCTAGCAACTGGTTGCAAGAGTATAACAATATTGGGGTGCATGGCTCTACTAGAAAATATTTAAAAAACTTTTTAATTATCTAATTAATTATTATGAATTTTTAGTAACAAGCTCTAGAAAATAATTATATTAGAAAGTGTTTTCTGTTTTTATAACTATTTTTTTTAACTATTATTTCAAAAAGAAAAAACCAAGTCATATAATATACACTGACCATCTGATCGTCCTGTCCAGCAACTGGCCGGCGCAGTTAAACTCAGCATAAATAGTGATAAAAGCATAAGATTAGTCGGCCAAGGCGGCACACCCGTTAATGCCAAAGAGCAAATATTTGTTCGCATCAGCAGTGAAGACGAGGAAAAGAAATTGAATCGTTGTGCTGGATGCCGATGTTCTGGGCTTGCCACTCGTCTATCACTATGTCCTGCTAATACGCACATTTCTCTTTTATCTACTGTTTCTGCCTGAACAGCATCAACATCCACCTCCGCATCCGCATCCGTTTGATCAGCAACCATACAAATATCACTATTTTCCTTAAAGCACCTGCAGTCAAATGTTGTTGTCGTTGTTTGCGAATTTCCTGATGCTGAGGCTGCAAGACTGCGAAGCACAACTTGTTTGTAGGCGATCCCGTGCCTCAATTGATTTCTTCTTGCATCGATTACAGAGGCGAGAAAAGCAAAAGCCCGCTCAATGCCCACTGTCAGCGAGTTCGAAGTGGGTCGTGAAAATATTCTATGACGCCATTGTGTTTGCGCTTGAAGCGCTGAGAAATTATACCAATCAGTGCTTGGGCGTCGTTCCAACGGCAGCTCATTGCGTAGCTGCGCACCAGCAAATACATTTCCTAATCTATTCTCTTCCTCAATTGGCATAACTAATTGTCTTTTGTTACTTAAACTAAAATTACCCGCTAGGCAAATGGGTTTTGTTGGTGTCTTTACTGTGCTAGACTTCGTGTGTGATTTGGGTAATGTTGACGATATCGCCGTGGGTGATAGTCTTTCCTGTGAGCCAGATTTAATATCATCCGAATCGCTAAGCACAGAGTCTGAGCTTTCAACTGCATTTAGTGTGGCGCTCATTATGCCCCGGTCAAATGCTGATTCCAACGTTAATCCGAGTTCTGACTCATTTGCTAATTGTGTTTGTGGTGCTGTTGCAAAATCGTCACCTATTCTCTTCAATCTTCTGGATGTCTTGACTTGCGTCGCTAAATTTACCGTAAAGTCGCGTGCATATTGCGACTGGCGACGTTCTCGTACTTCTGTGACAGACGCTGGCCTCATCATGTGGTTATCGTCGTCATCGTTGTCGTCGTCCCTCTTGCGGCTTGGCAGTTGGGACATCACATGTTTGCGATAATTTTTATGTTCACGTTGACAGCAATTGCTTCTCAGATTCGCACTCATGCTGTCGCCCCTTGTGACAACTTGCGTTTCACTGTCACCGTGGCTATAATTGTGCCTACACCGCTGTCTCCGGCCCATGTCGATTGCAATGGGATCGTTGCAGCTACAGTTTTTACTGTTGCTGCTGCTGCCGTTGTTGCAGTTGTTGTCGTCCTCCTGATCACTGTCTACCACATCCACGCATCCCAATGTAGTTTCTGTTGCTTTTATCTTTGTCTTTGTTTTTGTTGTTGTGCATTCTGCATGAGGAACATTTTGATTCGAATTCGAGCTAGGCGGTGAGTACTTTATTGTCGCCCTCATTGGAATAGTTGTTGTTGGTGCTGAACTGTTGCTGCCACTACTGCTGCTTCTTCTACGTCTGCCTTCCGCCGTCCCGAACTGCAATGGGAAAAAAGAAATGCAACGTGAAATAAGGCTAATGAGAAATCTTATAGAGTAATATGTTTTTTATGTTCACACATATGTAGGTGTAATTAAATTACAAGCTCTTATGTGTGTGTGTAATTGCATTCCGTTAAAAAAGTCGTCTGCTGCAGTACGGATATTGTATCTTTGCTTTACATATGTATATATTCCTTTTTATAACATTTTAATTACCGCTAATAAAAATATGTTTGTATCCGGAAATGCAATTAAAAGGAGTGATATATCCACAAGTACTCAGTGCCGTGTTCTTTATACACACATACATATGTATGTCTGCTTACGCGTTGTAATTTATAAGGATGCATATTAAATACCTATGTCCTCCCACACATGTTTCTACCCCAAGGGACTAATTTAGACATTATGCAAAGAAATGCGCTAAGTATTTTCCTCCCCTGAGCGGCAATATGTTTTAATTGGGCCGTAAAAGTGGCTTTAACCGCTCCCGCACAATTCTTTAGTGAGATGCTATAATCTTATTGTTTCTATCTTATCTTGGATTTCCGCCTTATGTTGTTATAAATAAAACCGGTATAAATTCCAGTACAGTACTTTTCACCTTATTACCCTTGTAATCGTCTTAACCTATTAAAAAATACTTAACCATTCAATTAACAAAATTTATATTGCGCAAATTACATTTCCTTTCAATTTGTTACAACATCTTATACTGCTACTTAAGAATGTTTTCAAAGCTGAAAAATCGAATAACCTATGAATGACTAGACGAATTTGGAATTCTCACTTTCTAATCATATACTTCAATCAAATCACGTCTTACATTTTCCAAGAGTAATTACTAGTTCAGAATGTTTTGAATATTCACTTCATAATGCTTATAATAAGAGATTATATGAAAATATTTCAGATTAGATATTCAACTAAACCTTACAAATTGTAACCGCTTTTTAAAGAGATTTAAAGGACACACAGGAAAAAAATTATTTTCTAACTTAGCCATTTCCTAACTTATTAAAAAAAATAAGTTCTCGATTATTGCAGTGATCTCAGTCTATACGGTGCACCTCGATTGCTAAACAAATTTAAACTTAAAAAAAATGCCAGGCTTTGAAAATTTTGAATTTGGCTATAATACACTAAACAAATATAAAAGATTCCTTGCAAGAATCAGCCAATTTGTATGGTAGCTATATGCTATAGCAATTGAATCTGAGCAATTTTTCCGAAAATTGCATCATTTTCTTAGACAATAACTCGTTACAAATTCCTAGAAGATACATATGTATCTCCTCAAATGAAAAAGTTTAACATTTTGTTACGATATTTCAGCTATAGTGATCCGATCTGAACATTCCTYTGGAGATTGCTTCCTTGGCTTAGGAAAACTTATGCCGAATTTCGTGAACATATCTCATAAAATAAAAAAGTTTTCATTAAAAGTCTTTACGCTGATTATTTATATATATATTTTATAGGGTTTGCAATATTTGCACAGATATTCCTTTAGTCTTACAGAAGGTCCTGAAGGACAGCTTTTTTGCAAAATCACGGTCGATTTTAAAATATATGTATATATAATATGAATGGATCATATCAGTGTGTTAGGCCACAAGATGGAGCTGCAGAGCTTAATCGAGCAGATACAATCTTCTATGAGAGTGTACAGCTGCTGGCGTACACCGATGATATTGATATCATTGGCCTCAACATCCGCGCCATTAGTTCTGCTTTCTCCAGACTGGTTGAGGAAGCGAAGCAAATAGGTCGAGTAGTGAACCAGTTGGCTCCCACGTCACAATTGGCAGTCATAAATTCGAAATTCTAGATACTTTCGTCTATCTTGGAACCAGTATTAAGCCAATAACAATTTCAACCTAGAAACGCAGAAGAAAACTTGCCATCAGGTAATAATTCGGACTAAGTAGACAATTGGGAAGTAAAGTCCTCTCTAACCGAACAAAAACTAAACTCTAAGAGTCACTTAGTATTACTGTCCTGCTATATGGTGCAGAGGCATAGACGATGAGAATATCTGATGAGTTTTTGAGAGAAAAGTTCTTTTATGGCCTTTTGCGAATTGACAATAGCGCATTCGATGGAACGGTGAGGTGTACGAGTTATGCGACGACACTAACGTAGTTCAGCGAATTAAGAGACAGCGGGTGCGCTGGCTAGGTCATTTCGTCCGAATGGATGAAAACAATCCAGCTCTGAAAGTATTCGACGCAGTACCGTCGGGGGAGCAGTGGTAGAGAAAGACTTTCACTCCGTTGGAAAGACCAGGTAGTGAAGGACCTGACTACACTCCAATTACGTATAATTTATTTCAACGGATAAGAATTTGTGAAAATGTGGATTTACGAAATCAATAAAAAATCTAGATTACCAATTTAACTATTCCATTATATTATCATTATTAATAATTTGCTAGGTATATACAATATGTATAATAACACCATCTGGCTGTATAACTGCAATCATATAGATTTTGGTAGCAAACTAGAATCAATATTTTTAATATGTTTCCAAAATACAAAAAAAAAAACAAGTTTACGTTACCTTATCGAAATCACAATTACACAAAATAAATATTTAAAAAACTTTTTTCAATATCCAAACTGACTGTGTTGATGCTTTGAAGACTTGTAAACGATTGCCAGCACGACCAGTGAAAAACTTCGCCTAGAACTAGCAAACTGCTGAGCTAGGGCAACACTAACACCCACTCTAAAACACTAATCAGCCCTAGCGGTGATTTGTACATACATATACATACATTTATGCATACATAAATTCAATTTTAACTCATAATTTAGCTATATATTAAGAATATAAGACATACATTAATAAAATGATAAGTCAAAGCTTTCTATATTTGCTCCATTTCTAATCTCTTCGAATAAATTATGTATGGAAGAAATGCGGCTGCGCTTGTGCGCCCCACATGCATGTGTAGGTGTATAGGGTAAATTTATTATTAATTATATACTGATTATTCCGCCTATTTTAAAAATAATTTTATATAAATGATATAATAAAGACAAACGATCAACATTAATTTTATTGCGCTACAATAATTGACTACAGAGAATATGCTCTTTCATATTTTCGAAAGATTTATGTTATGATTTAATTCTTATTTTTATTCTCTTAACTCTAGAAGTCGAAAAAATAAATTGCCTATAAATTTAAGAAAGCATTTATTCACGCAAATATAAATTAAATTATTTGACGGGAAGAAATTATCTCTTCTCACTAATTTCAACTCTAATTCTCGCTCTAGGGATTCCTTATCACTGCTACATACTTTGTAGGCTGAGTTTTATGGCAAGTTAAATAAAGTCCACCTATAGTATGACGACTTTTTAACTTTCGGGGCGAGGAAACAAAAACTTGAAGTAATGGAGTTGTATTAAAAAAAGTATATATATGTATATGCTTGCTTAAATATGTGCATTAAATCAACCTGCAATATCATACTTTCCACAGTATTTGTCCATGAGCTGAAGAAGACGATCACTTGCATAAAATTCTGAGAAAGCTTCTCTCGACTTGAATCTTTCTACAAGAATTCAACCACCTCACGTGCAACTCCATTACATAAATTATATTATATCTAGCACACTATAGCATTATTCCTTTCATATGCATATCATATACTATACATACATATGTATGCGGTTTTTTAGACTTATTAACTAAATTCTTCTCAAATTTTGAAGTTATTTCTTTTACGTTGCGTGAGAGTGTGTTAGAACTTCGTCCAAGCAACTATGATGTGTCATTATCCGTTATTTATTGTTTTTATATTCAAAAATGACACATTCAAATGCATACCTATATAAATATTATTATATATTAGGGAGGTCGATTAAATTGGGCGAAATTGCTTTTGTTGAAATTTCAAAAATGCTTTATTGTATCTTAAAAAAAATAAAAATAAATATCGAAAAATACAAATGAATTTTTCGAGAAGTAAGAATTAATTACTTCATTTTTCATTAAAAAATACTAAAATGATTGAATTCAATTAATTTTTTTTGAACAAATTTTTTGAGCTTAGATATTAAAATGTGTAATGTTAAATTCGTTATGACCAATTTTTTAAAAATAGTATTTAAAAATTTACAAATAATCCTGTACAACACTCGACTAGGTATTGGACAATATTTTTGGAGAGATTGAATCATAAGTAAAAACTTAACTTTCCCGTTTGCGAAGTTAGCCCTCAAAAAAGTAATATTTGCCTTAAAAATTCCAAATAAGGCTTACTTGATTATTAATTATGGTAAGTGATTACTGAGAAATTCAAAAAAAACTTAACTTTTCTAAAACTAAAATTCCAACGAATAATAGAGCTTAGAGGATTCTCTAAGGAAGTATAAGCTTCAAGTAATTTCTCACAAGTTGTTTTTACTAAATTAAAATACGTTTACTTCTACAAAAAACTTTCTTGATTTTAACAATAAATATTATATAGTAAAAATAATTATTTCTGTTTTTATTCCTTTAATAGCTACTGTATATCCAATAATGCTTAGAAGGTACTCTCATATAACAAACAAAAACTAATAAAGTATTAATAAAATTCATAATTTTTATCAAAAAATTCATGATTTGTTAACCGTAAATTATATTATAAAAATTATTCCTCGACCACCCTAATACAAAGTGGTGAAAATGCATACATATTAACGAGTTTTACTCTGTAGGTGTAAAAGTATGTTCATCCGTCTGCATTGTTGCATGCTGAGAGGAACAAGAACCAAGCAAGTTGAGGCGACTACGCTATAAATGATATTACGACTGTGGTATACGAACTATAAGAACACACGCACACACACACACACGAATGCCAAACAGGCTTAAGACCACAACTTTATGTAAATAAGACTACCGTGTCACTGGCACTGGATGAGGTATAGTATGTATAAATTTATATTAAAAAAATAACTTACAAAATTATACGAGTAATTTAAGTTTCGTTTTATTTTTTTTTTTTTCTGTAGAGGCAACGTTGGTAGAACAGAAGACGCCTCAGGGCGCCTTAACACACCTGACATGGTCTCTATATTTATGCATAGATATCTTCTATCTGAATATGTATTTATTATATGTGACTCCATTTAAAGGTGGACTTTTATCTCCATATCTCCACATTATAAATATATGTATATACATACAATCTACGTGTGCGTTTATGCGCGCGTGTGTGTGGGCACATAACTTCGAAGGAGCGGAGGGTTGATAAATTTTTTAATTTATGCAGACATCTTGCAGTGCACTAAATAGTAGCCTGGCATAGTGCGCCTACTGCCACTAAACCATTTTATTTTTCATGCATTCTGCCTGTCRAAAGGTAGAAGATATGCCATAAATATGCATTTGGGAGGGCAGCTACGCGAACAAGGCATTTTTAGTTCTTGCACGAATAGCGGGTCTCTTTAGATATCTCTATATGACGAACAAACAGACAAGAGAATTATAGAAAATATACTTTATTAAGTAAGGAATTTATTTCATTTACGCGGGGATTAAAATAACTTTAATCAATGCCCTAATTTCGAAAATCATTTGCTCTTTGAGAAAGCACTAGAAATTTCAGTTATAGTATGTCCACAAATATGTAGCTTTGTGTGTGTATTATGTACACATTTACTTGTGCAAGTATACTTAAATAATCTTCTTACTTGCCTTCGTTATTTCGAAAACCATGAAAGTTGTTTTTTAATTTTTAAATAGATTGTAACGAAATCATGCCTCTACTTTGTGTTCATTTGCAGTGAAAACATTGTTACTGAAATTACTTACTTTTAGATGGTCGATAAATAATTTTTGGGCAATTGTGATTATGCTCGATAAACTGTAATTTTTATAGGACTATGCAACTACAACATTTCCTCCATACAAATTTTACGGAACCATTACTTTTCATCTTGGTTTCGTCAACAGGTCGATTTTGACAATTGAAATTTTTAATGGGACCACTTAATAGGCCCTATTTAAGTAGGTGAATAAATTTGTAGCTCTAGAATGGCTCAAATTCCTTTTGCGAAACTTCGCTGAGGTACCATTTTTACATTTATTACGAAAGTTTGTTAAAGAAAATAAAACCATTTTCGAATAGTAATCATGCCTCGGCAAGAGAAAATTCAGATATGAAAAAGCTTCTACTGGTGATTTAGTCCTTGGTACACTGCTGAAAGTTTTATAAACGCCTCAAATAAGTGAAGCAACGAAAAGCTTTGGCAAACATTTGCTAGTAAGCATAAACTGATCAAAAAAATTATTCATTAATTCAAAACATTTCGTCTAAGATTTTATGAAAAAATCAATATTTATATAATTTTTCAATTATAGTTTTATTCTCAAATAATTATACTGTAAACCAAATAAACCGATCAAAACAAAGGTTACATAAATTTACAACGTGCTGCAAATAAGTGAATATGATCAAAACGTGCTACGTACTAAAACTCCTCATTGTACTGATAAAAGAAAAAAAATACCTGAAATCAAAGGTCAAAATATGTTTTAGGCAAATCTCAACGAAATGGTAAGTTTAATCAAAAATTGCTTTGAACAAAAAATGTGGGTCATAAAATTTTAAATATACCTATTGGTATTGAAGTTGAAGTTGTAAAAACCACGCTAAGTACACTATCTCGGGATGTGGAAACGTCTAGAAACATTAGGCCTTAAGTAAAAATTATAAATTTAAATTAATTTTCGTCCATTTCGTTTTAGAAAAAATATATTATTATTGGCTTTCAACTTTTACATTTATGTAACTTTTGTCATACATGTTTCTTTTCTAATTTGATTGGAGGATGAAGTCATGTGTAGAAGTTCACGCAAGTAAGGAAAGTTCTCTGATCGCCATTCACTTGGGAGAGGCCAGAAACGATTCTTTTACATATGACTCATGCAGCTCACGACTTCCGGTCCTTGACCAAGTATCCTCTGGGTAGCCTAAGAATATCGGTTTGAAGGCGAGCTAAAGTGAGAAGGCGAAACATTCCCTGCATAGGGTTGTGCGCTGGGTTTGGGACCCGCCACGTAAAAAAACCACCCCAATGAAAACGCAACACTCACAATTCCCGTCCTGCTATATGGTGCAGAGGCTTGGACGATGTCAACAACGGATGAGTGGACGTTGCGAGTTTTCGAGAGAAATAGTTCAGCGAATTAAAAGACAGCGGCTACGCTGGCTAGGTCATGTTGTCCGGATGGACGAAAACACTCCAGCTCTGAAAGTATTCGACGCTCTACCTGCCCGCTCCGTTGGAAGGATCAAGTGGAGAAGAACCTGGCTTCACTTGGAATATCTAATTAGCGCCACGTAGCGAAAAGAAGAAACGACTGGCGCGCGGTTGTTAACTCAGCTATAATCGCGTAAGCGGTGACTACGCCAATCAAGAAGAGAATTTGATCGGACTGAAAATTAAGAAGGTCAAAAAGCCCATTGACAATTAAAATTATTACTATAACCTTTATACAGAACTATAAAATGGTAATTGAAAACTTGTAGCATTATTTTAAAAAGGAAATGAGTAAGCAGGATATGCTAAAGAAATATATTATCGCAGAAAGTATTCAATTCCAGGAATAAGAGAACTYTGAACTTATTTGAACCCAGAAATTTAAAAAAATTTAGTTGAGAGAAAGTTTAAAAAAAAGAGAAGCAAGTACTGGTAATTCATTTTTAGATAATAACTTATATTCAAGTGTTGTGGATAAGAGCCGAAAATATGAAAAATTTTGCAAATATATTTAAATATATATTTGGCATGCATACATTTTCCTGAAAAACTGCTAATATATTATAAGACACTGTTACACGATTGCAATTTCTGTGTTTCTATTTCAACGTAGATGTCAAGGTTTATCTATGCACAATTACACCTTCTTTAGTCTGCTTTTTCATAAGAAAACTTTAGTAAATTATTGTATGGCACACATACATATTTACACTTTTAGGTCCACGTTTTGGCTTTTTTTTTACATTGCGGCCAATTATAAACAATTAATGCCTAAGCATATGCGCGAACATACATATGTATATATGTGTACATACATATGTTTGTATGTATGCACAGGACAGTGTTCAGCAACATAATCGCAATTATGATATACGTTACCGTCATCAGCATAATCTGATTGTAGTTATGATTATTATCGTTCTAAAAGCGGCAAAGTAGTGTTTGTACATAAGTGAAAGGTGTGTTTTTCCACAGCTACGCGGCGAATAGACGACTATACGATACTCTCTCGCAGATTCAGTAGCGAAGGACCTCCCGTAAAAGCTCGCCTTCAGAGCAAGGCCACAATGCCCAAAAGCGGTGCAGAGCTGTAAGAGCACAAATAGCAGCTGTAGCTATCAACCAGCTTCAGCACTACAAGCAGGCTGAACCAGTTTCAGTTCGATCTGTTCTTTTGCTGCGCCATTCAATATCGCTATTTTTTTTTTATATTATCCTGTCGTGACCGCTCGTGACATTCCGTAAAGTCAGAGTATGCGCTCTCTTGAATACTCGCTCTTGACAAACAAATGCCATGGAATCATGGAAATGCAGAGTTTTAACATCAAAGAGAGCGCTTATTCAGTGCTTGTTTTCATCCTTTTTTTTCTTGTGCACGAGACTTCATTGCCTTTGTGAGAAACTAAGTAATTGGGTTTAGATATAATTTTAAGATATGATTATTTGGAAATATATGCCGCTGTGCCGCTCCAACTTGCAACTGTGACTCCTATCTATGAATGCTTCATGCATGCGGGCACACACACACTTACACATCTACATAGCGTTTTAGCCGCTTTGTTGGAATATTAATTTTCTTATGATAAACTTCAAGTTTTCAACATTTTTTCCAACTCTCACACACAAGTTACGTTTCATTGCCAACTGTTCCAGTTGGGCTTTTGATTCCGTTCGATTCCTTTTGGGTTGGTTCGATTTGTTTCTTACTGCGTTGATTGCTGCAGTGTAGTCTGGCGGAGCGCCAGATACTTCTATGTTCACGACAGACGTCCGAAAGGTGAGGAATTACTTTTGCGCATATGTATGTACACAAACATATGCAGACACGTAGATTTGTACATAGTTAAGCGCCCATCATCCAGTGTAATGCAGAATGTCGCTCGATCTGGTGATGTGCTTCCGAGTTGAAGTTGAAAAATGTATTCCCGCAATCACACATATACATACGTGTATACTTACTTACAAATCTACAATCATACATATGCACATATTGGCGTAGCGAAGTTTCACATGCACCACTTTAGGGAGCGGTGTCGTGAGAGCACAACTGAGCGGTGAAAGGGGCGACACGACACTAGTACGGGTTTCAGTTCACGTCACTCACGCAGGGGGTTYTTCTTTTGAGGGTATACAAAATTTTACACAATTTTCGGTGGAAAAATCGAATACTCGCTTTCTGTTTGAACACATAATTTTTCATTTGTTGGACTTATTGGCGCACTGTGCGCTTTTTTCATTAATAATAACAATTTTGTTTGTACATATGCGTATACTTACTATATACATATTGTGACATTATAAGTTATATGTATGTGCGTATGTATTTTTCAGACTACACTTCACTTTTTCACTTTTGCTTATAAATATTTTGCAAACTTTACACTTCTTTAAATAATATTTTTTGTGTGCTACAACTATTAAATTTCGTTTTTTATATTTTTTTCTTATTTTATAATCACCTTTTCACAATTTAAAACTTTACACACATTCAGACTTTTTGTGTAGCTGCAGCTGCGACCACTAACTTCTTTGTTTTAATTGAATGCTAATGCCTTGGCTTGGCTAGTGCGAGTGTGTATGTGGTAGTAGTAGCTACTACCGCTGCCCGTTGTATAGTATATGCGCCCAAGCTGTGGCTGTGACTGCGATTGGGACTATGACTGTGACTGTGCTTTTCAGTTTTACTAATTTCAATTTCTTCTTGCAAATACACAAAACATTTTGTTAGCCGCTCCAAATATTAACCACCTTGTTGTACTAAAGTTCAATGTCTACTAGTAGTAGGCACGGCTCTCGTATGGCAAATAGCGCAATGTTTCACGCTCACTCTTTTTCGTAGCTAGCTAACCAAGTCACGACGAGTGCTCCAACGAGTGTCGGCATATACATGAGAGTCCATAGTCAATTCAAGTACACGCTACGTATGCGTTTGCTCCTTGGCGCAGCAACTGTCAAATTATACTCGGTCGACAACCTACAGCCGATAGCATGGAGCGATATGCTCTCAATGCGCCCACAGAGAGATGATGATGATGACATWTACACTATTATGACCTAAGTGCGAGCGGGATGAATGGTATAAGCAGCGTGTCGAATATGGTATTCTACCACCGCCAGTGTGCGGCGCTCAATTACTTTACTTCCAAAACCGGACCAACATTGCTGGCGGTCAATTTTGCGGCGAATTTCCACACATTGCACACTCCTAGTTTCGATGCAGTTCGGTTGTGCTGAGAGAATTCTCTGTTGTTGTGTACTCTTCAGTTCACCCTGCATTCAGTATGCACTCTCACTGTATTTTTATCTTTCCGCACTTAAATTCATCTTAGTAGCTCACTAGTGCAAGGAAACGAATTTTTATTGATTTTTCGTTCCGTTTCAATTTTATCAATTTTGACAGAAGATAGTATCGTCCATAACTGGAAATGTATGTAATTTTTAGCTGCAAGTTCATACGAGTTTTCTTAATCTATCATTAACACTTAACTTTTACTCCAGTTAGTGGCTGCTTAATGAATAGTTCAAATTTGTCCACTTAGTAGATAATTTGGATTCTAAGGTGACTGCTAGTCAAATTTTTATATTTRTACTCATAAATGTAAGCGACAAACATAAATGAAACATTACCTACATACATACATATGTATATACCAATGAACATTTATGGCTATGGTCTAAATTAGATAAGCGCCTTAATTCCCAATTGGAACATATTATTTTTAGCACATCTTTGGAGATATCACCACTTTGGCAGACATTTTAATTTAATACTCATGTATATAGCATTTCAGTGCCATATTTCTAACGAATTCAATCATTATGACCTACATTAAAACAATAAAGTGGCCGGCTAGTGACAAACTAGAAACCGAGACTACTTGAGGACTCGACGACTGAGAAATTTATATTACCTACACAGTCTCGGCTCACGAGACGAAATAATTGAGTACAATTTCTGTATAAATTTCCAAGAGGGGTATTTTAGACACTAGTTTTTTTGAATAACCGCTATATATATATATACATTTCGCCCTATTTTTATTTTGATAAAGCTATATATGAGTCATAAAAGATAGTATTTACTGTAAAAATACTCAAACTTCTTATAATAATTATAAGAACCTCAGCAGTCTCTTGGGGTGTCATACATATAGTCTAACTCATTGTTTATTCAGAAAACTTTTATCTCACAATACACGCCTGTTCACAACTCAAGGCATTTCTTTTCAATTACGCAAGTGATTATGAGTAATAATTAGCAGTGCTGCAATTTACCTGCATTGCGAACTTATGTGATTGTGCTTGAAAGCATTTCTTCATGCTTATAAACTCATGTACTTAACATACATATGTACATATGTAAATGTTATTGATAATGCAGTAGGAGTACTAACAAAGGGTAATTAAGTAACAATATTTGTAATTGAGAAACAATATTTACCAGATGAAAATAGGCGTATTTTGAAACATCCGCTAAGGTACAAAGCTTTCACTTTTAACTCAATCACTTCCTTAAAAGCTAAAAGTTGATCTAAGTCGTTCGAGATTCAACCTGAATTCGAGATAGAATTCAGGTTGAAATCTTCATATTGCAATAAAGGCTAAAAACTCAAGTCATGAACTTCTTCTTTCTTCTTTACTGGCGTAGGCACCGCTTACGCGATTATAGCCGAATTAACAACAGCGCGTAAGCTGTTTCTTCTTTTCGCTACGGGACGCCAATTGGAAATTCCAAGCGGAGCCAAGTCCTTCTCCACATGGTCTTTCCAACGGAGTGGAGGTCTTACTCTTCTTCTGCTCTTCCGGCGGGTATCGCGTCGAATACTTTCAGAGCTGGAGTATTTTCGTCCCTTCAGACGACATAACCTACCCAGCGCAGGCGCTGTCTCTGAATTCGCTCAACCATGTCAATGTCGTCGTATATCTCACACAGCTCATCATTCCATCGAATAAGATATTCGGCATGGCCAACGCGCAAAGGATCATGAATCTTTCGCAAAACCTTTCTCTCGAAAACTCCTAACGTCGACTCATCAGATGTTGTCATCGTCCATACCTCTCCATACCATATAACATGACGAGAATAATGCGTGAATTATAGAGTTTGGGGTTTGTTCGTCGAGATGGAGTGCCAGCTAAGCTATTCAAACACAGCGGCGAAGAACTGATATTGAGTATGCATYAGCTTCTTTGTAAAATATGGTTGTACCAAAGCATCTCCAACGATTGGAAGTTAAGGTTCTTACTGGCGAAAATATCGGTCCATATATTTTCGAAAATGATGCCGGTGAAAACGTAACCGTCAATGGCGACCATTATCGCGCGATAATCTATTTGATGCCTGAAATTGAATCTCGTGGYCTCAGTGACAATTCGTTTCAACCAGATGGCATCAATCAATGGATTAATTGAGAGAACACTTTGGTGAGCAGATAATTTCACGTTTTAAGTCAGTCCATGATCCACCAAACTTGTGTACTCTTTGGGAATATGTAAAGTCTAAAGTCTATGCGGACAATACCACTTCGATTCAGACTTTGGAGCAAAACATCGCGCGTGTCATTCGCCAGTTACAAAACGAAATGCTAGAAGACGTCATTGAAAATCGGTCACAACGGATAGACCATCTAAAACGTACCCGCGACCAACATTTGAAAGAGATAACGTCCAAAAAATATATTAAATGTCGAAAAATGCTCTTTCGAATTATAATAAACATGTCGATATTCTAAATCAGACCATCTAAGCATAYAACAACCATACAATCTAAACGATCCAAATCAAATTCTTGTATGGAAAACTATTTTATTTGACAAGATATCTTCACGAAATTTGGCATGAATTCTTKTCCAAAGCAATGGCAAAACATATACATACATACACAAATTTTCCAGATCGGAACACAATAGCATAAAGCTGCAGACAAACTGAACTTTTAAAATCAAGTTCTTGAGTGAAAACTTTTTTATTTGTGAAGAGTTGTGGTTTTGTTTTGTTATTAATTGTTACTGTTTTCATGGTAAATATGTATTTCTTAAGCTGTTTTCAAAGTCTTTACTTACGTGTTAGGAAATGAACCAAAACGGGTGGAATCAAGCTATCGTCTCACTAAATCTCTATTTTCTAARAAAAATATTTACTTACTCACTTAGCGCCTCCATCAAATCAAATTTTTGGACAGGCACAAATACGTACACAACAGTTGCATTGTAGCGGTATGTGGTAGTGACACCAGCGAATATCAGCTGAAATTCCCAACCGACTTATAAAATACTTAATGCACGTCTAATGACCCAACTTTTGCTCCGCAATAAGTCTCACCTGCTAGTCGAAATGATTTACAACTATACAGCGCTACCAATTATATGAGATATTGGTATAATTGTCTAACAGAAAAGGTAATCCCACAGCGACACAATGAATGCATGAAACATTTAACATTTCCCCAAAAACAAAAAGAGAAACTCAACTTAACTTCATACCTTCACGCCGACATACCAAACACAAACCAGTAACATCTTAAGTCGTTGTCTGCCCGCAACCTTTAAAATTGAGTCATTATTTGGAGCACAGCTGTATGTATGGATGAAGCTGTTTTATACACTGTAGTAAATTGAGTCAACACCTCGCTTTAAATGCATTTGTTGAATCAACAGAGCAGCCTCTGAAAAGACATGTGTGACAATGTACGAGTATGTTTGTATATAAATGCATGTGAATAAGTATTTATATCAGCATACTTAGCGAAGACATATTAAATTTACACTTACACTTTTCAAACAAATTTGCGCACATTGTAAATGGCCAAAGCACTTATATAAACAATGCGAAAAAATTAGACTCACTCAGGAGGTAATTCAGACAGCGGTCACTTCCGAAACACCACCAAGGTGACATACACAAATACATACATACTTGTGTACGTACATGGGATGCCAAGTCTCACAGTTACCACCTGCTCGCTCGCATTTAGATATTATAATTTTTATGTTTGTAGACTTGCTGTCTCCAGCAAGCAAGCAGTAAGCTTTACCTTCGGCTATTCTTCTTGTTCAATGAGATCATGTTGGCGCAAACGTGCACCCGCTGCCTGTCAACCCGTCTAACCCACCCACAGCCAGTTACAAAGCACTTGCCGGAGGGAACGATACAAAGCCTCATACACAAGCATAAGCATGTATGCATGCATGTGTGTGCGTTTGTGCTTGTGTATTTGTGTTTGCATGAGAGCATGGCATGAGCAACAGTGGCATGCAAAACTACCATCGTCTACTTCCACATGGGCGACCAAAGAACCAGCCAGCCAACCAAGCAAGCAAGCGACTGCGTGCATTGCGAACATTGTACATTTTACTGCTGTGCCAGCAATAAATTAAAAGCATTCCCGCGGGATTTATTAACCGCACACGCACGGACGCACCAACCTAGATCTGAATCTTTGTGTACAGGGCTGGCTTTGTGTCCCTGCGTCTATGAGCTTGTGTGTGTATGTGTATGTGTTTGCTTATAACCACAACAAAAGCATTGAGGAAWACTGATGGCGCTGTCATTAAAAAGCAATGCAGCACGGAGAAATGACTATGACTGAGACATAAAAGTATCTGCGAGCATTTATGCATTCATAAATGCTACATACCAATATTCTAGCTAACGTAGAAACGTGATACTTACTAATATACATTTAAACAATTACAAAAATTGCCATTTGTACATAGATAAGTACAATGTATTCACCTGCGAACACAAGCAGCCGATAAATATGTAAGTATTTATGTTTATATACAAACATATATATGTATACATTGTGTCAATGAGTTTTAAAGCTGCAAAATTGGGGTATTTCAATATAAGAATTTCTCGCTTTATCCCACTCTAATAAGTCCGATAATCGTAAACTTATCGCATAGCAAAAGGTACAGAAGGTTCTTCAAAGACGTTTGCTGTATTTGAAGGTCAAAGAAGATGTTTATTTAATATTCTTTTCGATCTGAATAACACACTTTTTCCTCGATGTTTTAAGCCTTTCTCAAATTTGGGAAAGCATTAGGCAGCTTCTTCAATAGTTATGTTTGCACGTACATAGGTGTATTTCCATTGTAAATTCAATTTAACGGTTGAATTTGTAAGCAATTGTTATAATCACACAGTCGTAAAAACGTAATAAAATCAGTTTCGAAAAATCGCACCTTAATATTAAACAAGAAATAATGGTCAGCTTTTTATAGTACCCTACACTTCCTGGGCGAAAAAAATTTGTGCAAAATTTCAGATCTATATCTCATAGAATCGAGGGACTAGTCACCCAAATACAAGTGTACAAAGGGACACACAAGCGACCATTGTTAAATTGATCTAGCTCCAAACACAGACCATTTATATACATACATATACACTTTATAGGATCTCCGACGATTTCAGGGTATACAAATGTACGTAGTTACGAAGAAAAACACACCTACAGTTTAACAAGTACTTATTAAGTTGAGTGGCTAAACGTTTCGTTAATACAACCGAGCAGTTATTTGAACGTGTCTAGGAAAAAGTCAGACGGGGATATAAATTGATGCTGGATAATCCAAAATCAARGATTATTACCAGATAATAGTTTTCGATAGGTAACGACTATACTTTTGAATATTTTTTTAATTTTTAGAACATTTTAAAGGGGAAAACGCGATTTATTGTCAAAAAATCTGGTAATACATATATTAAGTAAATTTTTTATTTTTTAATTGGAAAATAACTCCCCGTCGTTTCCTGGTAAATTCTCAAAAATTCCAAACGATCACTTATGAAAGGCACTTGAATCGAAAACGTGAGTTGAGGAGTTAAATTTCGACAGAATATGCTAAAAATATTATGCAGGTAGGGGATAAGTTCGGGTGCAACCGAAAATTTCATACTCTTGCAACTTATTTACAGATTAACCGATATTCGATCGGTATCGATTAATAGTTCGCACGAGAAATGAGAGTGACCCTTRCGCAGCTTCGTTCTGGGTACTGTAGCAGGTTAAATTCCTACTTATCCAGAATAGACACCGACATATCCAATATATGTCCTGCGAGCAATGGGTCTCCCCGTGGAAACAGCAGGTTTCTTGGGCCTTCCGTTAGATGACGTCGTCGACGACTAGACTTCTTGTTGCTTGGGTTTTTTAGTTTAAGTGGTTTGGGAGATATGTACATTAAACTTATTAAGGGATGGGTCCACATCTGCCTCTTAAAGATTTTCAAACTACTTATACTCCTCACCACCGCAAGCATTTGCATCAAATTACAGTTTTTAGTTTACGGTAATAAAAACAACAGTTACATAACTTTTTGCACAGGTATATAAATGTTAAAATCTCACCCCTACTTTAATTAAAATACCCTTTCTAATTTTAACAGTTCTACATACATACATATGTAATTTCGAAATTTGATATTTATTTTTTTYATCAACGTTATTTCTTAAATTCCTTTATGCTATTAAGGCTTTAAAAAAAAAATAAAAAAACTTGTTTATCTTATAGCGATCACTTTTCTGTAGTCAATGCCTAACTATCTCTGTTATTGTAAATATTTAGCTTTAAATGGATATCTTAAATATTTATAGTTTGTGTAAATGCTAGGTTTTGAATATGGACCACTATTATCGATTTGTATGCACATATGAACGAACGAACAACAGGATCTTTAACACATAGAAACAAATTTTTGAAATAAAATGCAAACATACCACATATACACAAATATTTGAGGTAGTTTTCGAAATAGCAACTTTATGATATTGAACACCAAAAATCAATTCGTGATTTCGGCTTCGTTATGATTCGAGCTCAATCCACTAAAAACTCTTTCCGGCGGATGATTATGTTCGACATTCCGCACCGAAAACTCCTCCTCATTGACATCGGTTATAAGACGGGCTTTACAATTGCGACTGCGCTGCTTTGCACATATCCAATATTTACGTGATTTCACCTTTTTAGCGCATATATAGGAATAACCATCACAGATCATCTTGCGAGCGCCACGCTGCCCCAAAACATAACGAATAGATTGTATGGCACAAATATCAGAGCCCTCTGTAATTAAAACAACTAAAAATCCAATTAAAATGATTAAGTATGTATATAAGAGAGGGGCAAATGAATTAATGTTAATTGTTTAAAGTTTTTAAATAAATATAAATGTATAGTGAAACAAGTTTACTTATTTTAGCACTGAAAAAGAAGCAATACACTTTATTAATTTTTTTTTTTCATTGTATATATCTTTTACTATTCCGTCGTCATATGCTTCCACACTTTTGTATTAATGTTATTACAGTTCTTTTTTGAAATCTTTGCGATTATTTGCCGGTGGTGACGGTGGTGGTGGATGGTTGTGGTTTTGATTTTTAATTAGCAAAGCGCCAGTCTTAGCGCAAGTGATGATGCGCGCACGGCAGCGATTGTCGCGATTTTTTGCGCACAGCCAGTAAGTTTTGGGGCCCTTACTGTTATTTCTGAAGTATGCAAAGCCGGCGAATAACAATTTCGGTTTTCCTTTTTTGCCTTGTGTAATCATTAAGCCGCATTTCTTGGCTAAAGTCTCCAAAGCTGGAAATAGAAGTAAACAATAGGAAAGCATGGGTCAATATAAGCTTCATAAAATCYTTAAACGACTCTGAATTATCATATTACTAAAGATTAGAAAGCTTAAAGCGTTACAGTTAATAATAAAAGTAGTCAAAAGTCAGCAAGTTTCTATGTTTAATTACTATTTAATTATTTATAAATATGTGTATATAGTATATGTAGCAATTTATTAAATAAATAAGTTATAATAAAAATAGCACATAACATTTTAATTATGCGCAATACAATCTTACAGCAAGTATTATTTTTATAAGCATCATCGAGTATTCAAATTAATATTATTTTAGGCTTTTATTTATTAAAATTTTGTCACAATAAAGAAAACTCATTACAAAATATTTCACCGAAGCAGTTTATTATTTTATACACCATTTTTAACATCAACTCACCAATTAATGCGTACGTAGTAATAACACTCAATACGAAATATTGAAATTTTGTATTATTTTCTTCCATTAAACAACGTTTTATAACTGTAATCCACACACTGTTGAACTAAAAACTTCAAAATGACAAAAAAAACAGAACGTGTTGTGTTCAAATTTATTTGGGTAATGATAGTAACAAATTAATTAAATATAGATGGTACATACCAGCAAATACACCAAATTTCTTACACTGCATTAACAAGGAATTTATTCATATTTAGATTATGTTTTAAGCCGTAAAACTATAAATGTAAGTAAGCAAAAAATCTTGATAATTATGTATTGTTATAAGCCATATGCATTATTATTATATATACGAAAATCTTATGGATTAATTAGGATTATTCTCTCTGTGAATATACAATGTCCTTTAATATCCTTTTCGGAGAAAAACCATTTAGTTATCAAACATCGATTTACTCGTGCGAATGTTCGCCATTTCTTAAGACGTAACGTTCTACACCGTTAACAACTCGTGTTGTTGCTCGTGCCTTGCATTTAGCACTTTTATACCGGGCACAACGCCAATTGGTACTCTGCTTCAGCATTCGATCGATAACAAATTCGAATGAGTTAATAATCAACTTCTTACGCTTCTTCTTGGTATTTCCAAATGATGCTAGCGCAGAGAGCGGCAATGTCTTGGATTTTTTGCCTGTAAAGATAAAAACTCAATTAGTATATGGGAATGATATTTATWCTATATACAGTATGAGTAGAAATAAAGTTAAAAAAAATTTTCATTGGTTAAATGTTATGCTGCATAAAACTTTATTCAAAGTTTCTTGTAATGAAGTAGTAATCAGGATAATTCATTTCTTTCTCAATTGTTGTAAATATACCGTAGATGTATTTATGTAACATATGTATTTTATTTTGCCATTAATTCAGTTACATTTTTTGAAAATCAAACAATATATCCCTTAAACCGATTTCGCTATAATCAGAATACAATAGTATCATAAATTGAACTGTAAACTGTACTTGTATCCAGTCCTCGATATTTTACACTTTAAATGTTTGTATTTATTGTTTGTTTATATAGCTTTTGATTTATGAGTACTATTCAATTTATATCTATTGTTGGACAATTTTGCGATGATAAACATATTATTGCAGTTAATGCCATTTTCCCACAACACAACCCCACAAATATCGTTGCACTTATGTACCACTCGAACCCATTTCTTCGCCTTCTTTTTTACATTCAAACATCGAGAATTTTTTTTTTTTTTTTTTTTTTGTAGTAGTTAATACAGCAATTTTTCCTTCAAATTAGCACACGCGTTCCGAGGTTTTGTTTACATGTCAATAACAAAGAAGACAAATATTTTGCATCGTTTTGTTAGACTTATACTACATTCCCTGTAGCATCACCCTCTTACTTCGACATCATATTTTCTATAAATTATTATTTTTACGAACATTGTTATCATGAGTTTTTTTGTAATTGGGAATCTGTAATTGAAAATAAAAATCATTTAGTAAATTAATAAATAGTTGTTTGTGTAGCATATTTTTAAAATAAGTACCTGGAGTATTCAGGAAAATTGATTTTGCAAGGCGAAAAATTCTGTGTCCTGTACATATATATATATATATTAGCCCTTCGAGAAATTTATATATTTTATATTATTATATACACAGCAAATAATACCATAACGATATGAAATATAATCACTTTAATATTTTACAACAAATAAACTGAAATCCCTTCACTGATTCGTAATTCGAAATTATCATTAAAAATATATACATATTATATTTTAATTTAGGCACAAAACATATTATATACATATATTGTATATATTATATTATTACTATTTTGTTATATAATAAATTTGCACTATTCTCACTTTTTTGCAGAAGCTTTAAGATTTACAAATATCTAGAATAAATACATACTAAAAATAGATATTTGCTGCTTTGTATACAATACAAATAATTCAAATTCTCCGTAACACAACTATCAGTTATAAGTGTTACGACCCACTCTGCATCCAAGCTATAAAGGCCTAGACTAGTTTTACATTGGTGCCTTTGAGTATCAGTTTAGTTATTACTACGGATATGTGATTTTCTCTCCATTAATGTATTCGCATTATGATTGTGAAAACTTGTATGTACAATGCGCCCATTTTCAGTGTGTACACGACCGTGACATTTTCGTCGCGTTGTATATTGCGTACACCTCCAATATACCTTATTCCGTATTCGCTTTTCATGCACATAATGAAATCCTCTATGTACTAATAATGTACGTCCTTTTTGGCTAGAAATATAATGGATGTCTGAAGCATCATCCACATCTAGTGTAGCCCGATGCATAATTTTAGCATTATTTATGGAACCCTCAAACGATGTGGCGCCTGCAAATGAAATTAAAAGCAATCATTATAGTTCCTTACATAAAAATTGTATGCATATATGCTTATGTTAAAAACTGCAGGTAAAAAAATTAAACGCTCACCATTTTCATGAAATTTGTATCACAAAAACGTGCATGATCAAGCATCAAACGCCTCTATTTACATAATTCTCATTTCTATTCTATTCTATAGCATAGTACAAATATATATGTATATAATATCAATAAAACAGAATTATTGTTCATTGAACTAAACATCAACATGTTAACTTTTTTGTTGTTATTGCTGTTAAGCATTCTACTGATGTTGCAGGGTGGCGCTACCGATACTTTGTGTTAGAATTTCAATTTTAACATTTCCATCAACTTCCACTTCGTGCTCCTCATCGCCTTTCATAGCTGTCACACTGTAGCACTGTTGGTTCAGTTCCTGTTGATGTTGATCGTACTGTTGCTGTTGTTGGTGGTGGTGATGATGTTGTTGGTGCTGTGCTTGTTTGCTCGATCCATATTTGTTGCGCTTTAGCTCTGCATGAATATGTTCCGCTTTGTTGATGATAAACTTTGGTGGACTGCCTTTTATCATTGTGATCCGTGCTGGACACTTAATCTTTTTGGTTGCCATCGAACTACAGCGCCATAGTATTTTTTTCTTATTTTCACTCATTATTAGAAAACGTACGCCGTTGGCCATTATAGCGGGTCTACCGCGCAACGATTGTGTGAAAAAGACTAGCACATCCTCCGGGTTTGGCACCACATCATTTGCAAGAACAACTGCAACGCATCACGTTTGGTTGTTGGCGTATGAAAATATATAGAGAAAAGGATAAAATGTGTTAGTGATTATATTTAAATAGTGCTTAGTTTACTTTTTAATACACTCCAAGTGTTAGCAAACGAATATTTTCAAATGCCTAATTGTTTATTAATACCACAAGTGCTACAATATGGAACTTGTTTTCATTTTTTTCTTTTTTGTTTTTTTTTTTTTGTTTTACATAAACTTAAATAATACACAGTTATAATTTGTAGAGTTTAAATTGTGAACATTTCTTGCTCATTATCAATTTCCACATCAGCCACGGTTTGAATATTTATTGCCGCCAAATGAGGTGGAAGTGCGTTTGCAATTGCCAGTGGAGCGACATTGGTGCCTTGTTGCCTTTTGCTTGACTTCACATGACGATGTTTATGAATTTGGCGAAAATCACTGCTATCATATTTATTCATGCAAATCAATACGGGACAACGAATACGCCTRCAGTTAAAAAAAATATATATAAAACAAAGTTGAAATTATTAATGCAGAGAAAACTGGAAGGGGCTCTGTAGATGTTGCACTTACCTGTAGTACCAGTGGCAGCGCCAGAATAAATTCGTACGGTTCTCATTATTGCGAAAATATTTGAGTCCATCCAACCAAAGCAACTGGCCACCACGTTTCGAGACGGAAAATTGTATCTTTGGTTGTGTTGCGTTGAATTGGCATCCTTAGATGTGTTGAAAGCGAGTTAGTAAAAGAAAAGAGATTTATTTATGAAAAGTAAGTGTTAACTTTAGTTTTCTTAGTTAAAGTTACTGCACAAATTTTTAAAAAGAAGTTTCACACAAAATTTATGAAATAGACCATCATGCTTTACAACTTCGATGGACAGTTTTTATATTATTACTATTTATTATTATGTTTCTTTTTTTTTTTGATTTTCATACGTACTTTTAAAGAAAAATTTGCTTTAACAACAACAACGCGCATCCTATCGTACAAAAACAGACTTTCAAGAAAAATTTCACAAATTTGCTTTTTGAAAATCGAATTTGGGCTTATAAGACACGGCGCATACAATAACTTATTCATACTACTAAATTAATATTAGTTTAGCTATATGTAATTAAAAATTATTTTTACAAGAATTCATTTCTCCATTCATTTTTGGTATGGCGATACTTCTGCACTGCACTTCAGATTTGTATACTAGAAAATACAACATAAACAATCACCATATTTTTGGCTCAGATTTCATTATGCGGATTTCAATATCTTCTAAGCCTTAAGATCGTCTATGTCGTCGTGCAATGAGTCAATATGACCCTCATCGAGTAGTGCACAATCTTTGGGTAGAAAAGGTTTAATTTCAATATCATTGCTGGTTACATGTTTATGCTGATGGCATAAACGTAAATTTAACGTTGTCTCATCGTATATCGCAATGGCGGGACACTTCTCTTTGTAGTAATTACTGCACTTCCAATACTGGCGGGAGCCACGTTTCTTGTTACGAAAGAAGCGAAATCCATTTATAACCAATAATTTTCCACCATTTTTTTTCGAATCAATAAAATCGATTTGAAAACCTGTAAAAAGAAATTACACACGGTTAGTACAATAAATTAGTTTATGTATAAGCAACTATAAATAAATAAATTTATACAAAATAAAAATACACTACAAATTATGTAGTGCACTAAAGCTAGTTAGAAGTAAAATTCATGGAAAATTTAACCAAATTAAAGTTGAACTCACAGTATTCGCTCTACAGTCAAATATGGCTAATGTAATTATAGTTTCCACTTAAATATTGCAAATATAAGCTACGGCAAGCTTACAAAAAAAAATAATAAAAATATACATACTTAATTTTTAGCGAACTAAAGTTTGTGGTTAGTACATTCGATTATTTCCTGAAATACATAAATCAAAAACCTTTGCTACAAACAAGATGTTTATTGTAGTTATATATAATAAAAAATAATGTTGTAGTACAGGCGCATTTTTGACCATAGTCTTTTTCCTAAATATTTAAACTGTATTATAAAAAATTATCGAAGTAAATGGCGATAATTTTCGAAGCGGTTACTCAACATACATATAATATATAATTATGTATGTATTTAGAACTTAGCTAACTAAAACGTCTACGTTTTTATTGCATATTCCAGGTGAATTTCCCTTGCCATTATTAAGTTGGCAGTAGTGTCTAGTATAAAATTATTCCTCCTTCACAATCGAATGGTTATGTACGCCCTTTATAACGCAACGTGTTGGTGCCGCAAAACTAGTGATTGCTCGTGCCTTACAATTGCTATGCCACTTTGTGCACTTCCAATACACTTTCATGCCATAGATGTTGTTTTTGATGAAACGATGACCTTCATATGATAGCAGCTTGTTGCCTCTCGATGTGGTGCTATATTTGATAGCCCCCCAGTCATCCAAGGTACGATTTTCCAGAAACAACGGTTTACGCTTAGACAAGCCAGTTTTAACTTTAAGCGCTTTGCCTTCGGCGCTAATGTTTTTGGAATCGTGCAAGGTCGTCAATATGGGCAAGAAACTTTCATCGCCGCAGGGCATCTCAAATTTACAATTCGTTATGCTATACTGAAAGGTTCTCATTGAATCTGAAATTAACAACAAAGACAAAAAAAAGAGACAGTGACAGTGACAGTTATAGAACAGGAACACAAATAACTTCATTTACTAGTTATAATAAATATACGAACTGAACGATCTTAATCTATAATTTTTACAGTCATAAATGTAATTACTTATACAACATTCTAAACGCATTAAAAAATTCATTTGTTTTTTTGTTAATGATCGACTAAAACATTTTATTTGGCAACACCACCTCTAACTGCGCAACGACATTAAATCTTTTAGAAAAAGTTCAGTGCGCTGCAATCCAGCCTGATTACGCGGATATTTTCGTGTGTGGTTATGCTCGAAAGTGCGATGAAGTATGCGTTCAGTGCCCTGTTTATCACGCGCTGTCACCACTCGCGCCCGACACCAAGTAATGTCCTGTGGAGAAACAAAAATGCAAACTTACCAAATAATCACAAATTGTTCGCAAAAGAGAGAATTTAAGGTAAGTGAGGATATTAAGAATAAATTGCCTTTTTCGAGCAGATCCAGTAGGTGCGCGTGCTTGATTTGCGATTCTTCACAAACTTTTGATTTCCATAAACGAGTACTGTACAACCGCGTTGGCCGGTACTGAAAGTAGCGATTTCTGCAAAATACAAATTAATATCATTAAACCTTTATGCTTATGCGATGAGTAAATGAGATTAGAAACATCCTATAACAATATCCCAAACTCAATTTTGAGAAGCGTTAATCGCAACGGCTTAGCAGAAATATAACATTAGATGTTTAGTTTTGTTTGTATGTGCTTGAAAGTGTATTTTCAATAAGTATTTTGGTTTTGCAATTTAACATGCATTGGATTCACAACCAAAGGAAATGTCTTTATGAAAAAGCTGCATTTTGCGCAACGCACGACATTTCGTTCTTCATATGTTCTTGAACATATTTGTTTGAGTCTGCAATACTTAAAATTGTGCACGCTGATTGCTCTATCGATGTTTTGCGCTTTTTACGAGCTACTTTTTGTGCGTGATTATGACGGCAAGACTCCAACACGATTTTTTGTACACCATCAATAACATCAGTAACCACGCGTGCATTGCACTTAGTGCTACCCTATAAACATAATAAATAAAACACACTTTTCAATATGTTGAGGTATGACGAAAATATATTCACACTTACCTTTTTCGCGCATATCCAATAAGTCTTCAAGCCGCTACGTCGATTTCGTACATAATTGTATCCCTTGAAAACTAGCAACGTGCAGCCACGCTGGCCCAAAGTGAATGAGAGTAAACTTTCAGACACATCCATGTCCCGTGGTTCATCTGCAAGAAACGAAGTAAATAAGAATTCAACTTAACAAACTACATTTTAACAAATTGTGTGGCTTTTTACTAACTGCTGATACATACATAAGAGCAATGACCCTATTAATTTTGCGTATTTTGACATAAATGTTTTTTTTTTTTCTCGTTCAAAGATAGTATTCATATATTTTGTTTTAAATTTATTTGCATACTTCACTAATGAAATTAAAATAAAATAAATTAATTCAGTTCAACTAAAATATCCATATAAGTGAAAATACAAAATATGTATTTTATTCCATTTTGCGATTGGCTTAAAATGGCGGGTGATTATGTTGCTCGCATTTGACTATAACATCGTGTCGGCAATCCTCATCTATCGTCACAACGCGCGCTTTGCACTTGTGTATACCGGCGCGTGCGCAGGACCAGTACGTTTTCGAACCGGACGATTTGTTGCGCGTAAAGCTATAGTCGCCCACCTTCAATTTGCGGCTACCACGAAATCCCGTTATATAGGAAAAGTAGTTAGCTGTTCGGCCTGTAACAAAATAAGACAAATAAAACGAAAAAGTTCGATTAGCAAAATCTTATATCTTTTTGCTTAAAATCAAATAAACTTCATAATTATCAAATATGTATAAGTACAGTAATGCTGCATAGTTTATTATGCGGAACAGATAAAGTTATCCATAAATTTAAGTTTTTTTAAATAATTTTATTGCTTGAATGTCGTTAGCATATTGTTGTCATTAATAGTATTCTTATTATTGTTATTTTATGTACTAATTGTAAAATAAACTGAAGAAGAACTTCATAAATTCAGAATTAACCTTAATGAATGGCGTTAATACACCTACAATAATACATATATTTTTAGTCCGAAATATTCGTTTCTCTTCTGCCACTGGTTAAGGTATATGTGCCTTTACAATATGTTATCGTATCGCCAGTGTTGGTAAGGTTTACCTTGCCAGCAACCGGAGTAGTATTATTAGATGTCATTGCAGCTGCCGCCGCTGCAGCTGCTTTCAGTGATCCATACTTTCGAGCTTTTGTAATAACCTCGTGATTATGTTCACTATTCAACACCGTTAATGTGTTGCCTTTTGTCTTGATACGCGCACGACAGCGTAATACAGCGAATTGGCTACAGCGCCAATAGGTGACCTCTTCACGGCTAACGTGTCTATTGAATGTGTGCTGCTTCAGCACTAGTTGCCTTGTACCATATTTGCTCACCACAAAAACGGGACCCTCAAAGGCGTTATGTGTATGCAGTTGTTGTGCAGGGGCCCGTTCAGTTGGCTCATGTAGAATTGTTGGTTGTAAATAGATCTCCTCTTCATATATATCTTTATCTGAAAGTGAAATAGTTGTAAAATCGTGCATTAGTTCAGGTGTAAGAGAGAATTGTACAAAACTATAACAATATATGCGTGAATTTTATATAAAATAAAATAAATCATATTTTACGTAAAAGCTAGCTTCAATTAAATATGATTTTTGCGAACTACTGTTTCTTTATTTTAAATAATTTGCTTATTTCTTTCTTTGTTAAGTTATAAATATTTCAAACATGATTGCAAGACGAGTACTTCTTCCGACAAGCAGGAGTATGGGATCCTCCAATCAAGACAAGACCACCTTTCAGTTCGTCAATGGTTATATTGGCGGGACAATTAGGCGTTATGCAATACCAATGACTATTGTATGCTCTTGAACGTAATAATTTGTATTTTACTCCCCTCAATATGAGATACCTAAATTGGTTTTCCGTGATAATAATGGCTAAAAGAAGAAAGATAAAATGCTAGCAATTAAAATATATTATTTATTATTTAATTCAAAATATTTGAACTTAGCTTGAACTAATACAGTGCAGAAAAACTTTCCCAAATATACAATAAAGTTTCGCTTATAAATTATTTGGAATAGTACATTTAGGGCTTATTAACATAAAGTAACCGTGAAAATCTTACATACTATTTTGTATTTTATCTTTGTTATATACTAATATTTGAGAGAGATATCTTATTTTCTTACTAAGTGATTTATTACTTTAAAAAGCTAATTAAATACGTACATTTTTTAAACTTTAATTTTCTACAATTATTTTCATTTTAACGGCCATACGATAATACTTAGATGTGTAGGAATAGACGAGTATATACATATGTAAGTATGCATATGTATGGAGCACATATTAACTGTAAAATTTTGATGAATGCACTGCTTGACTTATAATGTCAAAGCAAATTCTGCTCTTGATAACGCCTTCGATGGCATCGTTTCAGGCGTAAACTTGGGCGGGTGATTGTGTGGATGTTTGCCCAATTTAATGGAGCCATCCCACTTTGTAATGCAGCGGGCGGTACATTTGTTATCCGATACCCGCCTCCCATTACCTCTGGAACAAATCCAGTTTATCGTCGAACGAAAACTAGCTTCCTTTTTATACATGAACCCGTTGAAAATTAGATTATAACCTTGTTTTTGATTGCGCATGTATAATACCTCTTGGTTTTCCAACCATACACCTAATGGAAAAGGCATGGTATATATAACGGCATCTCTTTTCTGTGATTCGTTTTCAGCATCTCTGCAATCCGAACTCCCTGGAATTTACGTTAAAATTAATATTACAATTTATTAGGCATCGTTACGAATTTTTTTAAATAGTAAAAGCAATATATTTTACAGTGAAAAAAACAGCAAATAATTATATTTCTTATAAAATTAAGATTTATTTTTAGTTTAGTTGAAATTGTGAACTATCATCAACGTATTGCTACTGCATTGTCATGTTTAGTTCCGGTTCCACGTTTTCGTCACGCCGAAGACAATCATCTGGTGGCGTGCTTGCATAGTTTGAATCATCTGTATTATAATGTGGCTGTCGACCGGAGAGCTTTGAACCTAAGTCAAGTTCTTTAAGGCAGATTGTGTTCAATTCATTGCAAATTCTACGTCCGCACTCGATTTTCTCCGATTCATTGGCATGCGTGTGCATGCCGTACAAACGTACATAACGTTTCGGTGAGACAATTAGACGAGCTCTACACTTATGCTTCGTGCAACGTATGCAGCGCCAATAACGTCCACGATTCTTTCGGTATAAGTAATTGTTGAGCACAATTAATGGATATCCCCGTTGACTAAAGATGAATTCCAAATCAGCGACGTCGTACTCAATATTTGTATCTGAAACCAAATACCCTTATTTAAACATGTGCATGTACGTAAAGAAACAAACTTATACCGAATAAAACAAAACCGTAGCCTAGTTTCAAAATCAAATATGTTTCTCCTATTATTTATTACAAATTTTATGTGTATGTACGTACATAACTAAAAACATATGTTTACTCTACGGCTAGTGACATTCTTTAATTATAAGCTAATCATATACTAAACGATTAATTTCAGCCACGTCGATGTGATACAGCGTTGGTATTGTTGTGGTCACATTCACCTCGTGTTGCGCTTCCTTACAGCAACGACAATTTTCCATAATTTTGTTTTCTAACGATATTTCCTTCGATTGTTGTCGTTGCACATTTTCTAAATATTTTATTGTGTTCCAATTAATTACATTTTCCAATTCATTGTTACGTGTTAATAGTTTTGCGTCTATGATTGCCGATATTTCATCGACGTTCGGGGTCATTGCCAAATTAATTGCAGGATAAAAAACATAATAAATCATAACCAAAAGATACGACACCACATTGATCATGCATAATACTAAATATTTGTATGGAAAATTTTTAAACCCCAGATGCTTCAACGGCGCAAGAACCCAAAATATATAGAAAGTAAACAGCAACACTGCACATAAATAACAAGCGAAGCCCTGTATTGCCCGATAAGATGTTGGTGCGGGGTTCGGCATTACGTGAAGAATAATTTTGATCGCAACTGACTGGCCACATTGAAATAGAATTTAATTTTTGACAGTTATGTCAAAAAAACAATTGAATAAATATGATTTAAAAAATAGAAAATTAATAATTGTGGTTTTATACCCAACACATATTTTTATTTGTTCTCGTATAAGTTTCGCAAGCTTGACATTTGTTTATTTTATTAATATTTATGTTACAGAATCTTTAGATTAAATGTTATTATCACCTTATAGCACGAAAATTTTTGCACTTTATGGAGCGTCAAAATTTTGATACTTTAACAACATTTTAAGCACCATCTTTTGACCAATTATGCATTTTTGTCGCTACAACAACAACAATTTTGCATTGCGGTAGTTGAACCTTACTCAGACTTAGCTTTAACATGATCTGTATAATTCTAGGGGGGTAAAATTAAAAGCAATATTACTTACCCTTACTTTATGTACTTTATGAAAAAAAAAAACGAAATCACAAGTAGAAATATATTCAGTGTTTAAAGCAAATTACGGACAATTTTTCAATAGTACTACTACGTTAAAGAAATTCAATGGTCGACTCTTTGAACATATTTAGACATGACAGCCGATCAATTAAAATTATTAAGAATTCAGATAAATGAAGTGATAAGCAAAATTTCAATTAAAATGTATATTTTTTAATGAAAATTAGAAATTTCTATTATGGAAAGTAGAAACGAAAAAGCTTACTATGCGTAATTTTAAGAGGAATTTAATTTATTTACAAAGAATTGTAAAATTCTTTCTGTACTTCAATTTTACATTCTTAAACCATGCTCCAAATGGGATGCTAGAAAATCTTCAGATTCTTCCATGACTACTATACTATATATAGTTTGTTATTACATATTATGAATAAATTGCGTTAATTATTAAAAAATTAACAATGCTGCTTTTTTATGCATAACCACTATATACATACAGATATGTCACATACACGTGATATATCTTATAATTTTATAATTGTGGCTGTTATTTAATAAAAGTATGTGGTAAGTAGTTCCTTAACACCAAATGTTTTTATGCTCAGGAGCAAATTCACGTTGTAAATGATAAACATTGTATTTTGAATAGTTTTGTAGTTAAATATTGCGCCAAAATAAGCAAAAAATTGACAAACAATCTGCGAAGACTCCTCCATAAAAAGTTTATATATGGTTATTAAATTCATTCTAGGAAACTTTTAGAATATGTATTATTATTATTCTTTACTCACTTGGATAATATTTGGGAATTATCAGCCGTTTTCGTAAATCGTTTTTATAATGGGCTTAAAGTTCCATTCAAAAAATTCACATACTCTGATTAATATTTCCATTATATTTTATAGTTACATAGTTCTTGTAGGAACCAGAGCCCATTCACCAAAATTAACACGAAATACACATAACACAGTTTCACACCCTATGGATTTTCTCATGAATAACTTGTTATATAGATGATAACACAGAAATTATATTATTAGTTTTATAAAAATATATATAGATAAAATGCACAATATTATTTTATAAGCTACGAAAAATGCGGCGAAAATAGTCAAACAATAATTGCGAAACAATATACGCTTCAAAATGGCGTTTCGAAGTACAGGTATGCATCAAATATACGATTTAGGGTTTGCCGTGAAAAGAATATTTTAACTGCTCATATTATTGGATTATATTGGTGATACTTCAGAATATTTACTTATTGCAAAAAATTATAAAATATGTATTGTAACTGAATATCTATTTAGAATAGACTTATAATTTGATATTTAAATTATGCAGCACTTTAAAAAAAAGTTATCACACTAATTTGTATATCGACAACATCTGAATTAAAAGTAACGACGTATGCAACCCTACCTAATTTTTTTTCGTTTACCGAATGACGCGTGACACAAACAAAATTTCACCCATCCTACACAAAAATAAATAAATTTATATTTAATCCTCACAATTAGTGATTTTGTTGTTTTATTTCATGAATAATTTAATATTTTATTATATACGTTAATGTGATTTGATTGGAATATTAAATATATTTAAACTTTTCAGCAAATTTATTAGAGTCGGACTCGGCATGGATTGAAACTCGTCCTCTAAAAGGAAAACGTGGACGTCGTCCTAAACAACCAAAAAAGGATGAGCGTCTAGCAGACAGAGTATTAGCTGCTGTACAACGCGGTCGTGGGCAACCTGCTTTATACGCCTCTACTACCAAAGGCGGCATGAAACTTATCTACGAAGGACATCATTTTCGATTCACATTCCGAAGAGGTCCATATTCAATTTTTCAATGTTGTTATAAGGAGAATATGCAGGAATGTAAAGTTCGGGTGGTTACTGATCAGAAACGTGTCTTCCCCCTGGACGGAGAACATGTGCATTTCATGCAAGCCACAGATAAAAGTGTAACATCAATGACTTTTGAACCTGATGGTCATTTGGACGATGAAGATAGTCAAGAGCAGCACGAACAAAGTGACGCCTTCGATGAGTATGAGATACAGGTAACTGATTCAGTACAGACAAATGAGCCGCAAACAATGGAATTGGATAATTCGGAAGAGTTTTTGGCAGAGCCAAACGAGGATACATCTGTTTCCTCGGACACAAATGATTTTCGAGAAAAAATAAAGCGACGCTTACAAAAAGCACTTTTAGGCAAAAAGAAATGATACGACAATTTCGAATCGTTTGAATCAACTACATATAATTATAAATATTTTTTTATTATAGATTTTATAATCTTCTGTATGCAGACATTGAATAGCAAGTGCCTTAAGTGGGTAGTACAGTGCATAAGAATATGAAGATAATTAATAAAAAAAAAATATAAGTGCCTATATACTGAATTTTAATATATTACGGGACAAGCATCTTTGGCTGATATATGCGTATACTCGTAAACTAATACATTTTTTCCAATATTTATTTACAGTAATGCAACATGTACGTAACTGTGGTCCGCAAATGTTTATTTACAGTCGTAAGGGCGGCACACTGTTGGCGATAAATGATTTTATATATCGCTCAAATTTAAAGCGTTTCGGAAGAAATAGTGACAAGGTATACTGGGAATGTATTCACAATCGTTCCAAAAAATGCCGAAGTCGTTTAAAAACTATTGGCGATGATCTATACGTTACAAATGGTAAATATTCAGCGTTTAACTTGAAACTATTAATAAATGTAAATAATTTTCCTCAAGATGTTCACAATCATATAGGTGATGGTCAACGCATTACTACCGCTAGACGGGCTGGTTTGTTAATTTATAAGAAATTTAGTTCAATAGGACAAAATGTAGGAAAATTACAATGCAATACGATCTCTTAGAAAAGTTAAATATGTTTAAAATGTTAAATGACCAATGTTTAGTTTATTTGTTATGGACAATATACTTAGATAGACATGTATTATTTTTATATTAATAAAATTCAGTCCATATATCATAATTTTAAAGTATATACTTGCATATGGGGGTGAGATTCAAAACGCTAAACATTTAAAAAGTGACAATCGATTTTGTGGTGTATTTACCACAATATACCATACATATATTATTAAACTTAAAATGTGATTGCCTTTTAATACATTTCGATACATACATATGATTTTTCACGCTTCAAAAGTTATGTTATAAAGTCGGCAATATAAAATGCATATAATGTTATTATTTATTAATAATATTGATTTTTGATATTGAATATATCTAAGAATACTTGCTTAAGGCGTTTAAAATTAGAAAGATATCTAGATCGAACTTAAGAAAATTTATATCGATTTAGGTTTTTTTTTCACAAGTTAACTAATATTGATGAAATGAAAAGTATGACGCAACAAATTATTATCAATGCTGTTTTGTCATAAGATTCGCATTTTTAATTCTAAGATTTCATATAAACTAGTTATATGATTTATTATTTCCTTTAAAATAAAATAAAAAATATTCGCACCTGCTTATAATTTGAAAAATATTAACATCCTTCTGAAAAGTATTAATTCTTATTCTAAGGAGGAGTGTTAATATAACACCCATTCGGTTGCATATTTGGCTTTAATTTTCTATATTGCATAGATGCAGTAGCTGCAATAGCGCTTGGAGTTACTACTGGCAATGCTTTATGCCATAAATATGCTGCTGATGAAGTGTTATGTTGCCCGTGAAATTGAACGTGTGGTGATAGTCCGGCTTCTGTATACATTGGCACACCCAAATTGTCTTTACGTACTTCTTTGATACCAGTTTCTATTTTGATACTGTCACACATATTATTGTAAGCCTCAGATAAAACAGTGCTCATATGTGGAGCTTTTGTTTGACAATACATCTGGCATGCTGATAGTATCTCTCTGTGACGCCTTTTGATATGACTAAGAAAGTTACCCGTAGACTTTGTAGTCCCTGATATTACACCTAAACATGTTGTGCACGTTGCTTGAATTCCTCCAAAAGTTTTCCTATTCGGCTGAACGTCTTTATAAAATTTCCCATCCAGTAATTTTGGTAATGTCATTGGTTTTGTAACTAAAATTGAAACAAAGGAAATTTTAGTATATTAGTAATTTTAATTGAAATAAGATTTTTCTACTGTATATGATAAAAGAGTTTGTCAATTTCAAAAAAAAAAATTCAATTTACTTTAATGTAACATAAAATTTTTATAAACTTGGGGAAAGCATTTTCATATCAATTTTCTAGTTGCTTATAAGTCAGAAATAATTTATGGTGTTTATTGTAATTTTCTATTGCACTTAGAATACATACATATATTACAAAAATAGAATAGCATTTTGTTCCGTAGATAAATGATTGCCGTATTAATTTCAATAATTTTTTATTTAAGATCGCTTAGTAATGAAACCATCCTTAGCAAGCTTCCTTTTGACTCATCAATGAAATCAGGTGAAATTTCTACAAGATTATCTGTTTTCATTTCTGGATCATGTGTATGAGGTGAACCAGTAACCCGTATAGCCGATACATCATCATGCAGCTTTGATGTGACAACAGTCGCTCTGCACCCAAACTTAACGTAACGTGAACAGCGCCAGAATATATTTTTGTGACTTTGACGGTTCTCTACATAGCGATATCCGTTATAAATAAGCATAACACGGCCACGCTGTGTAGTAGAGTATTGTAAATATGTTGTAGTATTTTTGTCTTCATATATATATTTCAAATCTGAAAAAAAAGTATTTTAAATGTGCATTAGTGTTAAATAATACGTTATAATTATAATGTCTAATTATGCATAATACTATGTTATTATAATATATGTATCATTTATACCCGTTTCATGTCATAATGTTAGATGTACATTTGTTCTTTATTTGAAAAAAAAGTTATATATTTTATAAGGATTATAAACACAATAAACTTATTATGGATTGACCTGAGAACTGCTTTCAAAAGTGGAATTATTTTTTGACTGTTGTTCACTTGCTGTTGACGGTGTTACATTTGACATGTTCCTAATTTTGTGTTGTATAAACGAAATCACTGTGTTGTCGTCAATGGTCTCTCCTCTCATTGAGAATACCTGTACTACATGGGCTATCAAAAATACTTCGGTTATTTAAATAAGAAAAATATATAAATGGTAATTTACTTATTATGGATTTCAGCAAATTCTCGTCAAGCATTAGAAGTCGTTGCTTAGCATTTGAACGTGCTATATTTTCCAACACATCTAAACCAAATACCAGTTCACTTAACCGGGACGTATAAATGCAGGCGTTCGGTATAAAAATTTTAGCTAAATCATGTTTGGATACGTAAACTCTACTGCCAGCATGCAATGGAATTTTAGCCTCTGCCGACTTATTTGTAAGTTTTTTGTTTTGGTTGTTGTTATTTGTATGTATATTTTTGACTGTAAAATAAGCACAATATAAATAATGTGATTAAACATTTATATAAAATTTTTGCATCAATTATGAAAATAAATAAAAACAAATTTATCAGCGGAATATGAAACCTTAAAATTGTATTTATTTAAATTATAATTTTTAAGTTCACAATATACATTTTATTTAAAATTTTCATAAATATTATCGCATTTACAGCCTCTAAATGTAATTCACGCAAGTTGATTGTACAGGCCTTGACCATGCTTCACACTTATAACTTCATTTCACTTCCAGTTTTTCAATTCACCAACTATTTTCGAGGCCGTTACTGGTGATAATTGCCTAAAATCACAATTAAAACAGTTTATTCAATTAAATGCACACCATTTTTAATTTAATAAAGTTTACTTCTCAAGCTGTCCAAATGCATTTGTTGTCACATGAAATTAGTTGCAATACTCATTTATCGATATTCGACAAAGTCGATGTATCCTTTTATTTATCGATAAGAAAATTACTCTACGCATTAAAAACGTATTTTCAAATTGGGAATATGCTGGCAAATTTAACCTATTATGACTTTTAAATTACTATATATATGATATATTTTAACACAGAAGTACAACAAATTAAAAATCATTCTCTGCACTTACCCCTATAATGGTTCTTAAGTAAAATTTAATAAAGCTTGGAAACATTGGTTTTTTAAATTTGGCAACTCTAAATGTCAGCGATGCCATGATTATTTGTTATAGTGCATCCGAAAAAGTTGCGTGTTTAAAGAATAAGATGTGAAATGTATTACTAAAACTGAAAATATTAAAGTTAAAAATAATAGTACTTAGATTTTTCAAACGTGTAAATCTTTCGTTTAATATGTTGTTGATATTGAATTGTATTTTTTAGAGTACAGTGTTACTTATTTACGTTGATTGCTAAAGCGTCCTAAATATTGTTTTAGAAATGTTTGCTGGAACATTTTTTTGCAGCTTTCTATATCACAATTCATGAAAAAAGATATTTGATGAATGTTATAGAAATGTTTTGACAATAATAAAAACACAAAATTGTAAAATTTTTGAATATTGTATATTAAGATTATTTTATATGTAAGATTTGGATAAGTTTTGCTACATATGTAAATGGAAATTCGTTTGCTTTTTTCAGAATATGGACCAGTTAATACTTCAAATGGCTTATTTTGTGCGGAAATTAACAAATTGCAACAGCGCAAACAAAAGTATGAGGATCTGGATGTATGCTTTACCAGAAGTGTTCGCGGGAACAATTTGCTAACTATCAACGGCAAGCCATACACATTGAATCGTCGAATAAAGGATGTTTGTTATTGGGAATGTGTAAAACTGCGATGCAAATATACAAAATGCACCGCGCGTGTCATTACGAAATGTGATCAGATTGCATCGTTGCGTGGAGATCATAACCATTTATAAATATGTGTAATTATTAGTGAATACTTGAAAATAAATTTAGTATGTTAGCAATAAGCGGTGTTGGAACGTGTTATGTGTATTGGAGACATTGATCTTCTAATTGCTGTGACTAACATACTTAAAACCTTACAGGTGTTAACAGATCTTGGATAGCAACAAATTTTCAATTTAAACGAAACAGACGTGGTGGCCTCAATCTACTTTATCATGGGTATATGTATACAGCGGAAAGAAGGTATAATTCCACAATAAACTGGGTGTGCAGTAAAAATAGTAGCCATACATTACGTTGTCCAGCGCGCTGCATCACAGCAGGTCAAAGTAGTATTAAACTTAGTCAAAGATGTCATAATCATTCACCAATTATTTGAAGGTAAGTTGTTTTATATATAATATGTATAAAAAGTGATGTATTTGGGTACATTAAGAAATAAATCAAAGTGAAATACTTTTTAAAAAGAAGTTTCAATAATGAAATTCATACAATTTGTTTTATGTGATATATATTTAATTTTTCTTAGTCCATTTATATTAGAAGGATTTTCAACACTGAACACTGAATTTCTAATACAAATATGTATTTATGCATTTTTGTTTTCAGCTTTTTCAATTAAAAATGCTCTCGTCATCGGTACGAAATATACAACTATAGAAAACTTTCGTTTTGTAATCGGATCACAGTCTCCGAGCAAATATTATTTGAAGTGTGCAAATTTTCGTAACAAATGTCGCGCTCGTGCTGTTATACGCAAGGATACATTGGCTTTAATTTTACGGCGGAAACATAATCACACAGTAGAACAGCAAAATTTTAAGAGAAAGTAATAATGAAGTAAATAAATAAGTTTGGTCTATTTAACTTGTAATAAGATATCTATAAGACTGCTTTGTGGCATCATCCTACCAAATAAACTGATATACATAAATAGAATAAAATACAAAATCAAACACTAATACATCAACATTTGTAACACATCTCTTTTCTACCTTTATTGTAACATCTATATTGTTTTATTTTAGCAGACAACAATCTTCCGGTGCGATATATACGCTCACGTCGAGGAACTCATCTCGTGCTACATGAATATAATACATATACCCCGAATGAAAAAGTTCGAGACGGACGACTTTCTCGAGATTGGAAATGCTCTATGTATCATAAGGCCAAATGTCGTGCCAGACTTGTAACAAAACACACATTATCCGGGGATGTAATCCATGTAACGTCAGCGAAACATACACATAAACCAATGTACACAACTGCTGAATTGGAATTGATGCAAAAACAAAATCTTTTAACACATCAACCGAAACGGGAGCATGAAATAACGGATGATGCACAATACCTAGAACCAACTCGTCCTATTAGCTCTTTGCAATGTTTGCCTCAATTACAGCCCTTACAGCAATTCCAGCCAATGCAATTACGAGCGCTCTATCTACCGCCCATAACAAATGTATCCCTTCTTCCGCCGCAATTTGATAAAATGCTGCCACGTTAATTTGAAAGAAAAACCAAGTTGATAAATAGTACAAAATAAAGAAGTCAATTATCAAAAACTCATTCATTGTAGATATATATTAATTTTGCCAAAAAAAAAAAATCAGAATGACCTTAAGTACATGTAACAGTAAACAGTTAAAGGCATCCCAATAACCACTATTCAATTCTTTGCAGATAACAAGTCATCCTTAAACTTAGCGAGCCTTTTTGCAGCCGGAACGAATACAGAGAATAAAGATGACGGTAGAGAAGAAAAAATATCATCATTGGTTCTAACTCAAAAGAAAATGAATCTTTGTTTTATACCAGGACAACGGGGTAAATCTTTGTTGTGTTTCAACCACTTTACATATGCCAAAAATAATGTATGTGGTAATACAACGTATTGGAATTGTCGCAGTCGACGTGTCGGTATGAAGCCATGCAACGCTCGCATCACAACAACGAAACAACCAAATGGTCTGTTCAGAGTATGCCTTACCAAACCTGAACACAATCATGAACCCTCTCTGCGCGTGCTGAAGAAGTTGAAAAGATCACTTTAAACCTTAATTAAAATAAAATAAGAAACTACAAATATAAATAATAAACATTCAGAAAATTGTATGTTCTTAAAGTTGTATTTCTTTTTAGAGTTTATTTATATGTATTTTAATTATTTTTGATAATTGTCAATTTCCACTAATAATTATATTTTTATTTATTTTTTTACCTCACCTCCAGAAGGCAGTGTTGCTATTTATTCGGCCACATCAAGAGGACGGGTGCAGCTCATATATGGCGGCCAACCATTCATCTTTGAGAAAATTTTGAAATTAGCCACTGGCGAGGAAAAGAAATTTTGGCGTTGTAATCAATGGTGGAACCAAAAATGTCGTTCACGTGTCTATACTATTAATGACATAGTTATGCCACTTAACCGCTACCATACGCATGAAGAAATCGTACGACGTAAAAAGCGTACACGTAGGATACCACCGATTGTCAGTGCACAACCAAAGAAGGATAAAAAAGTGGCGATAACAGAAAGTTCAAGCGTAGATGCGGTAGGAGTCACAACCACGGACCCAATCGATGTATCGGAATTAGGAATGCACTTAAAATATGAAGAAATCGTAGCAGATGTTACGGAAATAGAAGAACCTAATGTCGTCATAAAAAAAGATTTAAAAAAATAATTTCTGGAATATACATATATGCGTATGTAAACATACAATTACTCCAACTTTAACTTTAAAATTTTGAAGGAAATGTACTATATTGAGTATATAAAAATATTGCTTTTTTCTAAAGCCGATTTAAAATAGCTTTTTGAATAAAATCTATAACTACTTTATAGCAAATAAGTTTTTTTTTTACAAGTTTTGCCGCTCAGGTGCAACATCATTAAACCAAGCAAACAAAATTTTCCTACAACTAATTCATTTTAAACTTGTGTATTTTTCATTTTAGTACCCATTGCAATACCTAAAGCTGGCAGTCAAAACTTTTACTTCACAGCTGGACAAAGGAAATCCGTTAAACTCGTATATGGAGGCTATCAATATGTCAAGTTCATGGAAAATTCCAAAGGTATTAAGTGGATTTGTTCTACACGATCTACCACCAAATGCAGGGCAAGAGTACGTACAACAAAAAATTCGCAACTCGAGGTGCTCCATGCTAAACACAATCATTCTTTTATACAAAAAAAATATCCACGAAAAATGGAAAAAGATAATAAGTCTACTATCGAACACATATTTCTGCCCAATGTCTCTCCAAATTAGATTCGTTAAAACAAGCTGTAGAATACAAATTAATACAGCTAATATGAGAAAAAGTGTTTGCAATCCTTGTTGAAAACGTATTTTCGACGAATAATTACAAAAAAAAAAAAAAAACGGATATATGTATTTCATTATAGCAAAATTGCAACAAATGTGGATATATTTTCAATTTTCCACGGTTGATGGTAAAAATTTTGTCATCAAAGCCGTTAAATTTTAAATAGACACCCGTCTGTTGTTGCATCCGTTATCTACTCCCATCTGTTACCTGGTCCTCTGTACAACGAATCCCACCCAGCTAACGTCACTCTGCTTTTGATCCGACCCCGTCGAAACTACACGTTTCTGTGCCTCCGGTTTCATGACTTCGATGACAATCAATTTGAACTTTACCATCCTACCGAAGTTTAGTTAACCGCTACAACTTTGTTTTGTCATTATCAATGGATAGATAATGGTATTGTGATATTATTAAACACTACGGAATAGATTAGAAAATTATTCTGGTTTTCCGATAGATATTTCTAAAAGTAATACATTGATATATTTCAGACAGTTACTATTTTCTAATATTAGTGAGCAAGAGTTGCAAGAATAGTGAATAAATAAAAATATATGGGAATATTTTAAGATTTATTGAAAATAGAAAAATAATTTTATTTCAAAATTATCTAATGAGCTTTATCAAAACAATCTTCACACATCCAAACACCACCGGGACACTGTGGACAATACGTGGTGATTTTGGAGAGAGCTGCATGGTTTTTATGTGTTCTCTTCAAGCAAGTAACACACTTTCCAAACATACGGGGCTTACCAATTTTAGTTAAGTGATGGTTATTCCCCGACGTTTTCAAAATTGTTTCGCCAGTTTTAATTTCCGAATATGATGATTTAACGACAGGCATACCATCAACTGTATATATCGTCAAAGATTTGTATGGCTTTTTATCTAAAGTGTTTTTTTGCTTCGATTGTTGATGTTGTTGTGGCATTACAACTTGAGAAATCATAGTTCGCTTTTTAACTGAAAAGACAATAATAAATATTAATGATATAAAAAATAGATTTATCACTAGTTGGAAAGTGTTAAAGTAAAATACACATATTTTATTGCTGTTATTTTAAACTTTATTTCATGAAAATACGTTGCTGTACGCAAAAGTGCACATTAAACCTGCTTGAATATTATGGGGCTACAACTAAGTGGATTTTTTGCAGGATGTGTATGTATACCACGCAGAGAGACTACCATTTTGCCACGAGTTTTTATATTTGCACGACAACGAAATTTTGAGTACGCCGAACACCGCCAGTGAACTACACAAGTGTTACCGTTCTCCGAATGCATCGAATATGTGTAACCATTGTAGACTAATTGACCTCTGTAATTATACTTTAGAGGCGTAACAATTCCTGCGTACATGTTAGAGATGGAAGATGTCGCTAAAATATGAAAATATTGAATATTATATGATATGAGCGTAATAAATTTTGGGTATGAAAACACTTTAATTGCCGTCGCTTAAAATAACTGAATATGTTTATATTATTCTCACACTCTCTTAAAGAAACAACAGATTAAGTTTAGTAACGAACAACGAACGTTTTTATGCTTTTTGCATTTATGAAAATTATTCACACCACGGATATTGCTATTTAAAATTGCAACTACGCTCCAGCTTGCGTTGCTCATAAACATACTTAAGTGTGCCTTTTTTACGTCGCTCTCGAAGGATAGGATGATTGTGGGATTCGTCCACAATCGAAACACGATCTCCGGCAGGGTTAGTTCGAACTCTTGCTCTACATCTGTAATTTTAAATGTATGAAAATATATAAATGCATACATTTCAATGTGAGCAATTATAGTTTATACTGTTTTATACACACTTTAAGGGACGAAATTGAACACAGCGCCAGTAAATTGTGCAGCCACGTATTCGATGCCGTGAATAAGGAAAACCATCCAATACTAGTTGGTAAGTTCCTTTTAAACTTGAACGATAGTTCACTCGATTCTGAGCCACATCGTTATCACAAGGTTCTTCGAAAGCTTCGTTATCTCCTAGCCTTGGCGACGTGTCTGTAATTTATTTATAACTTTGTTAAATATTTGCGTTACTATTTTCTTATTATTAAATAACCAACAAAATTAGTCTCAATTTCATAGGATATTATATGAATCAAATCTTAGTTGTTCTCAATTTAACCTGAATATGTAACTCTATATTTTATGTGGATAATATCAATACAACATAAAAACTAGGTGTCAAATTTATTATTTATTAACATAATTGATGTTTCGATGAGCTCATCTCCCGCTTCTTGTTGCACTCGTATGGGCAAGTGATAAGTCCGACGATTTGGTTTTAGTTCAACACTTCCTCTGCTTATATTATAACCTAGACCGTTCCCTCCACCATTGTTAAGTTCAACCATACGGTTTCGTTCAATCATCTTTTCGATTTTTTCTGTGTGAGGCGGATGATTATGCAATCCACCAGTTTCAGACTTTAATTTTCCATCTTCCAGCACACAACGAGCACGGCACCGTTCTGATTGTACTTTCTTTGAGTAATTATGGCAACGCCAGTATTCCTTGCTATTTTTCCGACTGTGGCAGTTATACATAAAGTTGCGTAGCACTAAACAAGGTGTAGCCCAGGGACTGACAATAAACATTAATTCTGTATCTGCAACAAAAGAAATCAGAAAATACAAATATTTACGTCAAAATATGATTTTAGTATAAGTATATGAAAAAAATTCTAAGAATAATAATTATGAATATTCTTATATATACCACAGTAACTTATTTTTTTTAGGTTTTATTTACCGTATAGGCTTTATTTAAAATTTAGTTACAATTAGACGTAATTTTATTCTGGTTGATAATTAGGCCAAACTGTTGTGGCTGCTCGTACTGCTGGTGTCGGGACAAATAGTTTAAACTCTTTGCCACTTTTCTGTGCACAGATCTCGATGTTGGAAACATTCATGAATTCTTCAAGTTTCGGGTCTTCAGGTTTAATTTCGATATACTCGCTGAGATCTTCCTCTATTTTATATAAAGGCCGTTGACCTATACGTTGTACATGATCCTCATGATTGTGGGAACGTCGCGCAGCAACTAATTTATTCTTTTTCGTAATGACGACAGCTTTGCAACGTAACTTTAACAGATCTACGCACCGCCATGTAGTTTGTCCATTTGCCTGAGTTAACTTCTTGTTGTATATGAATCCGTTATAAACTAACTGGGCATATTTTTTCTGACTTCGTATGAATTTCACTTCATCTTCACCTGTGTAACAATGACAATAATATTGAATTATATGATAAAAAAAAAGTCAGTACATTCATAAGAAATAATTTTATAACAATTTAGGAATGAAAAGACGTTCACAAATTGCAACTGCAAACATTTTTATTCATTTATTATAGAATAACTTATAAAAACTGGCAGGTATTTTCGTGTACTGTTCAAAATTTTAATAGGCATCTTGATATCTAGATGAATGCTTTAAAATGTGTGAATTATATTTTAAACAGATTATATTTAATTAACTTACCTGATATCAAGGTAAGGGGCCGTCACTAACCAGAAATTTTGCTGACAGCATTAATAATACTATCTTGAGATCGTTGATGTATATTTTTTTGGGATTTAATCTAGGACATTGATGGTTTAGGTATAAAGAACTGCAATGAATTACAACTGTCATGAATATAAATTGTTTAAAAATCAAAGCCATGTCGAAATTGGACTTACTGACCCCTTTAAATACAATCCTTTGAGTTACTCTATATGTCTCATATATATTTAACACGAAATAATGCACATAGTTGTGTATATTTATTTAAATGCATGTTTTTATTATACCTTTTTCTAGTTTTTGAACCCACAAACTACTTACAACAGATTTTTCCAATGCACTGAAATCGGTAGGCACATACGCGTCCTGAGCATCGACAATTTATGTGTTAAGTTAATTTATACGATGTTGTAGAAAGCTATCGCAATTGGATTTTTAATAATTATCATCATATTATTTAATTACTTTTACGAAAATAATTATTATTATTACAAAACTAATATTTTCGACTAGAAAACACAAAAATCACAAAATACACCTAAGAACTCTCTTGGGTTGCCATGGTACATAGAGTTGCTTCGTAACCTGTAAACCTTAGTATCATTATCAATTTCGATTATTAAAAATTATTATAATAAATGAAAAGAACCAAAACAACAATTCCCAATGCATGACCCGAAAAATTAATAATACCTATTTTACATTTCTGTATTAAGAATAAATAATATTATACATATATAAGATATGGTAATTTGGATTAATCGAAGAGCGTGTCACACTGCGATCAAACGAGGAGACTTTGTTGCCTACCGGCATTTCTTCTTTGACAATGTACAATGCATTTACCTTTACCTTCCACGAAAACGGTTAAATTAAACTAAAATAATTTAACATGAGCTTCTTAAATATAATTTTTAATTATTTAAAAGGAATTTTTTCTCACTGGTAAATATTATTTGCATAAACAATTTAAGGTGGAAATTTTTGTCAGAAATAGTTTTTTTTTTTAAACTGCCATTTTGTAAAAAAACCTTTATTTTGCTTATTCCTCAAATTTTCTTTACCAGATTTAACGTTACTTTAACGAAATCTATTTTGTTTTTAATATCAAAGGATCACGTTCAGAGATAAACTAGTCACCGCACAACTTCTTTTTTAAAAGGAGCTCCAGGAGATCAGCTGTAGTTCCTTTCCAACAGTCCTAAAATATAGTTAAAGGATACCATAATATGGGTACAAAATTTGGGATAAATAAACTTAAACATTTTATTTAAAAAAAAGGGCTTTTTGGCTTTTTAATCTGACCCCTTAAAAGTTTTATTGAAATTTTAAACAATAAAAGTAACTTCGCTTTTATATACATATAATATTGTCTTTAATACTTATAAATGTTATTAACATCGGTTTTCTGCTTGAGACGATTGTCTCATGTCTCTAATAATATGTTCAGACCGACACTTAATCACACGATTTCGGCTGCTGAGTGATTTATCCCACTAATCTTATAAATTTATCAAGATTTCGCCATACAAAAATGACAGTTCAAAATCACTTCATCGGAATGATTTGAAACTGATCCACGCTAAATCTCTCTGTGCGACTCTGATTTTGTGTCATTTGTTTGGCAGCATTGGAAATCTATTACATTATCACAGCTAATTTAAACACTACAAAGGGAAAAAATGTAAACAAATTTTTTTTAACAGCAATGAATCTAATTTCACCTGAAAATCGACTTTGCAAATGAAAAAATGATTCCATTATTTCCACAATATGGAAAATATTTCAAAGAATACCGCTTTTATTACAAAATACTATATGACAATTTTTTATTTTCATAAATATTGAGCGATGTGAACTCTTGAATGCCAAAAACAGCTGTTTTTTAATCTTTCCAACGGCAGTAAGAACACTGATGGGTTATGAAATGCTTAAATGTAATCTAATCTTTTAAATTTTCGGTTTGAAAATGGTATAATTGTCACAATCGTAATTTAGTTATTCTGTTAGTCAGGAGTCTCATTTTGGTATTTCTTGGAATATATTTCTAAAATAGCACTTTTATCTATCCTTGCATTTCGTTAATGGGTTGTAATTCTTATTTTTCTCAATTTACAAGATAAAATAAATAAATTCTGTTACGAAATATTTATTAAGGGGAAAGATAATTAGAAGATAAACTATTAAAAAATATGAATCTCTTTGAACTTTTTGTTTCTGATAGTAATTCCGACCTGGGCTCCATCTTGTATCTCGATTCGGAAATGTATTCTATTCGGATCTATTTTATAATTATATGAAAGTTGCACCACACTGTGCCAGAATAAATACGTACATTTTTTGTTTTTGCTTTCTATAACTCAAAAGCTAACGAATATTTTATTTGAAAATTGGCTTGAAAATCGAGTAGATTTTTGCGTCGAATACGCCTTGCGTTCCTGCCGCGTCGCAGCGATTGAGACTCGAACACCCCCCTACTTTCATTCCTTTCTCCAGTAATCAGTAATAAATATGAAATTCCCATCATTGCAAGCGTTTTACACAATCTAAATTTTTTCTTCTATGCAACTTATTTCGAAGTGTTGAAACAAAATACAAAAAAAAAAAAATTGGATTTTACATGCCAACAAAAATTTCCATTTCTAACTTGAAAAATTAGCGACGTTCGAGCAAGCAATAACTGCAGCAATATTGAGTGTTGTTTTTCTGCACTTATATCGCAATATTTTTGCACCGAATATGATGCCTTGAGCTACTGCCGCAGTGATTGAGACTTGAACATCCCCATTTTGTTTACATAGGTTTAAAATTCTATTTTCCAGTAAGCGCGCGTAATTATCGCAGTACAAAAATATAGCACCAAGTATTCCGGTAATCAAGAAGGTTGAACCTTCAACCCAAAGTTTATCTTTTAATAACAGTTTGTCAAAGTGATGGCAACAGATTCGGCAATAATGTATCGCCATTGTTTGATAAACAAACAACATCCGACATCAATTTCAAATTAGAAGTCTTCACACCGGTCCCTTTATATGTGTACAATTCATTTTTTAAGTACATATTTAATATAACTCAAAGAAAATACTTAAGTAAAGGTTAGATCAATCCGATTTGCAAAACAAAATTCATGTAAAAATAGGCATGAAAACCACTAATAATACTAGAATAAAATTTAATACGTATTAAATATGTAAATATATTTATCAAGTAATTTCTCATAAAATATAATTCAAATTTTAAAGACTTACCGTAAATACTTCTTGATATCGTTATTTTTAATTTCCATAATCATTTCAACACTACAACTCTCCTTATAATATTCACAAAATTTCACACTTTTCACAAAATTCTTACACTAGATAAGAGTAATCGCGATCGTTCCAATTCTTCACAAAATCTTGCACTTGATAAGAGTTTAAACAGGAATCACGACCGTTCAAACTATTCATATAATTTTGCAATGGATAAAAATATAAAACCCGAATTACGACCGTTGTATCGTCAATTTGAAAATACAATTTTTTAACAAATAAAATCGAAATCTTTGGAAAATACGTATAAAATATATAAATATTAAAGTAAATATTTTGTTGGTGAAAGATCATCTTAATGAAGGCATATTTACGGTTCGAATATGAACCAACCCTCTTTAAGCAGACTTTACACAACGTGGAAATAAATGTAATTGAACCATTAACTAAATGTTGACTGTACACAGAACAATTTCAATATGTGGATATAAACAATCCAGAATACTCAGTTAATAGTTCATTTGCAGTTATACCACTTTCTTACATTCTAGAAACGAAATGTATTTTTAACCAACCTTGTGCGTCACTGTTTCCTTGGTCCGCCACATCCACGTACGAGGTGTCGGTGAATGATGATTGTTGCTGTTTCACCAAAGCTTTTGATGTTGTTGCATTTACACCACCACCTGAACCTGTTCCAGTTTGTACCGTCGTCGCACCTGCAGGTGTATCGTCATTTTCGGTAAAGTAGCTTTCGTCATATCTAAGCTCTCCATAAGAATCATCTTCTACATAAGTGGTTTCATTTTCGCCTCCATCTACATCACCAGCATCTTCTGCATAGTCTGGTTCCGATTTCGTAGGTAACTCTATTGGCAAGTCTATATATTCCGGCTCACTTTGTTGTTGCTGTACTTGTGTTTTAGTCTCAGGAGCAGGGGCAGCAACAACAGCTGTTTGCACAGTTATTTGTTGGGTTCCGGTCGACACATCAGTTGTATCTAGCGGATCAATTGTACTTTTGGTGCGTTTAATGTGGGGCCCACTTCCAACACTTCGCGCTGGTCGCTTATGCGTAACAACGGTTGTAGTAGTGGCGGTGGTGGTGGTTGCGATTTGTTGAGGTGCTATATGCGTTTGACTTTGTGTCTGCAAATGTTGTGTTTGCGGTTGAGCAACAACTTGCTGCGCTGCAGGAGCCGCCGTAGTTTGTATGACAATCTGAGTTTGCTTGTCATCTCCAGAATCATCAACAGATTCTATTTTAAACGATCGAGATGTCGATGTTCGTTGGCGAACTCGAGGCGAAGATATCTGTTGAATTTGAGGTGAAGGTGTGGAAGGTTCCGCTGGCGATTGCGATGGTGGAGGATCGCTCTATTAAAGAAGAATATTATTATTATATTACATAGTAATGTGGGGAGAAGTACACATTGTTCCAATTTTTTGCTTCCACAAGCATCTTCATATTACATTCACTTTCAACTTTGGGGTGGGTACAGTTTCGTGCAGATACATACACAAACACAAATGTACACATTTGTATTATATGTATACATATTTATATAAAAATGGCGCAAAAACAAAAGCGTACCATGAACATATAGCATTTCTTGTGTGCACTCCATACTTTAATGTTACAAACATTTGATACTTACATCTGTTAAGCCTTTTATTTGAAGAGCTTCTGCTGTACTAATAAACGCAGGTAAAGCTTCTTGCTTTACATTTACTTCTCCACAGTACATAAATTGGATAAGATCTTTTAATGCTGTATGAGATACATCTTTGAGAAAAACTAAAAAAAAAAAAAAATTAATACTAATACTTCCTTTAATAGTGAAATTTCACACTCACCGAAAGCATGTTGATTGGCCGGCATTTGTGTGAACATTTTGCGAAAATAGGGTGAGCATACAGACAAAACTAAACGGTGCGCTTTGACAAATTGCCCTTCCGCCGCTAGCGTCACGTCCACCAGGTCACCGCGGCAAAGCGATTCATGAAAACCAGCCGACAAATTACTGTTGAAATTATTCCAACAAAGCGAGAATTGCTCGTCGTCCGCCATGTTGGCTGACACAATACTAGTGAATTCGTCGTCTGATCCGATGTGTTTGCTGACACAAATCGATAAATTTGTGTATGTACCAAGTACTGAAAATTCTAGAAAACATTCAATTTAAATATTACAATCACAAATTAAATATTCAATTCATTGAAAGATACATTGTTTATTCAAAAATAAAACCAGTTTTTCTTTACCAAAAAAAAACTGGGAAATTATTTTTGCCGCAGATAAAATTTCAATGAATCCGTGGTACTATCTTCAAACTTACAATTTATTACAACTGTTTTCAGCAAATTTGCAGAACTACTCTAACTTTGGGTTCACTTTAAACTATTTTCTTTCTAAAATAGAAATCGTAGTAACAACAGCAATAGTTTCACGCCAGACACAAACCGTTCTCGGTCAAATTACGAATGAAATCCAATTTCGACCAAACGCTTGGCGTTGTGTGCGTTTCATGGAAGAATTACATTTCCGTAATTGAAAATTTTAGAAGCTTCATTTTGATTGGTTAATGTAAATATCAGGGTTGCATTGCATGTTGCCAGATTAATGTGTTATTAATTATTTAAGCATGCAAATAGAATTTTAAATATTTTATGTAGTATTTTCTGTTTTCGTATTTATACACAAATATATAGTTAATATAGTATAAAAAAGCACACATACTTTTAAAGAGGAAATGTGGTTTTTCAATTTTCGAAATGAATGTTTAAACAGTCAGCTAAATTTTACAAAAATCCAATAAGTATTTTAATAGTTTACCTCGGAGAAACATTAAGAGAGTTAAGTGTTAATGGATTTGAAGAGTTCCTCTCAAATCATCAACAGCTATTAATAAATTATATATTACAATTATTAGTAAGTTTGGTAACCGAGCAATTTTGAGTAATCACCATTAAATTTTACTTCACTTATTTCGAGACTGTGAAATAATTGATAGGTCACATCCGATATGAAACCGCAATTTTCATTTCCACACATTTAGTTTTTGATTTAGTTTAATAAAGGTATATTTTTTTAAGTCTTTTATATCTAAAGAAAATTAATTTAATTTTAACGTGAGTAAAGTGGGGCTTGTATGAAATATGTATGTACATATAGGGAGATCTTTGAGTACGTACTTTTAGTTGAGCAATGTATGAAAAAACGACATGATTTTAGCAAAATCATTTCTTTCATTGCAAATAAAACAACGAGACTGTTGCGATAATAAAGATTTTCTTTATGCAAAATAATATTTATTAAATATTTGCTCGTTTACGTCCAATAGTATTTACACTTTTTTCTTACATAAGTCCATAAATAAGTACATAAACATTTGTTCTTAATTCTATGTGATTATGTCTATAGTATATGTATATGTATGTCTGCATATCTCCTACCATACATTGTATCTAAAATATTAGAAATTCTTTAACAAGGAGAAAAGTTATGCTCATAATGAAAATTAGTGAATGTGTATGCATGATAACAATTTAGATGATCGATTTAGGAATTTGCATTATTTTAAATTTGCAATCGTATGGCGTGCTACGTAAAGTTCGGTTCGGTATGTATGTGTACTTGTAACATCTACATTATTTTCACTTATTACGTATATACATATGTAAAATTTAATACTACAACTTCTTCTTTGGCGCCAGATCCCAGATCGGATTAAGCTTTACGTTTAAGGCCCACCATACAGAGTGTAAAGAATATAACTATCCATACTGACATTACTATGAATCCATTGTACACTTGCCAATTTGTTATTGACCAGCCTTTCTCTATAATGTTTCGTGCTGATATAGATGGGATCGTAAAAGGAAAGAATAAAACAATGTCTTGTAGAGATTTCGGCATTCCTTCCAGTGGCCATAGCAAACCTTGAAATTGAAAAAATTTAAATAATTATTAAAATACATAGCTAAGTCTATGTACATACATATGTATGTATAGGAGTGGATAAATATTCTAGTACTCACCACAAAGAATTATCATTGGATAAAATGCACCAGTGGCCACAAAATTCGCTTCTGTGTGCGATTTACAATACACCGATATGAGCAAACCTTGAAATAGTAGTTTTAGTTTTAAAATATTAAAAAATATACAACAACATAAAATAAGTGGGGTTTGCTTACCGAAAAGCATTCCACAAAAGGCTGTCATTGTCAATAGACCAATTAGTGTTGCTGTATCACCTTTGTTGTAAGTGTCAAATACCAATCCAATATACATTATAACCTCAAAAGATTGGAATGCCATTATAATGAGCTGTGTGAGTAGATGCGCCCACAGCATTTCCATGGCCGATACTCCAGCCACCAGTGTTCGATCCCACACACCGTCCATACGCTCCGAAATGAAGACGGCGGCTGTCATCAATGTAGCCAAAAAGAACACCATACTGACCATACAAAGAAATTTATATATACTTGGTAATTAGCAATATAATGTTGCAGCTAAAAGTTTAAGCTTTGTCGCATTGATAAATAAAGCTTAAAGACTTACGTCATGACAACACCAGGCGCAACATATTGCTGAAATTCTATATCAAATGAACCGTAAACGGGTTCCTGAAATTGTATAGGAATATTTCCCAAGCCAGCTGGTAGATTGCAGTCAGCTAACACGTTTTTCACAAAAGAACCAAAACTATCACGTAATTTGCGTTCAATGAAGTATCCAATTTGTTGATCTTTCATACAAAAAATTTAATAAATTAAAGAAAAAAAAAATACATATTATTTATCAGGTGTAGTAAGGTTGTCAAAATAGAGTAAATAAATATGTAAATAATTCAAAAATAATATTTTGAGAAGAGCATCTAATATGTATGTGTTTAGAGTCGCGTCTGCTGAAAGCTATTTACCTGTCATATCAATGTGAACACTAAGAACGGAGTTTTCCACTGCGCCGTCATCCGCGTAACGTCCCTCCTCCATTCGCACCCTCATTGATTCGGAGAAATTGCTGGGGAACATGATATATCCGAGGACTTCAGTGCGCTTGGATGCATTATAAGCTTCTTCCTCTGTTTTGTAGTATACCTGAGCAAATATTGATATATGTATTTGTGTGTTCGTTAATTGCTTTTTATTTTTGAAAATATTATTTGTGTATTTAGCTAATTTTTCCAACTTTTGTTTGAAGTTTAATAAAAATATATGTAGATAAATACATACTCTCTCAGCGATGTCATCACCCAACTCGGTTATATAACGACACGATATCTTTTTAAATTCGCACGTGTCATTGTGATTAAAAACAGTCCTTAAATTCTGATCAAAACATGTTGCATAATCATTTACTTCACCACTGACAATACCGAGTTTTAGATTTGTTGGTGTTTTGCCTATGGCTAAATAAAAGCAGGTGAGCTGGATTAGTGGGAAGAGCAGCATAAATATTATTCCACTGAAAATAGGACATAAAATTAGAATTAAAAACCGAACTTCTTAAATACTATTAAATATAGATATACATATCGTCAGCTGAAATGCAAAATAACGTATCATCAAAAAATTCTAAGCTTAGAGTCTTTTCGATTACGCTTCACTACTTCAAATTACATACATAATATTACAAATGTTCGACATTTTCAGGTTCTGCGGTCAGATATAAACAAGTTTTAATAAATATAAAAATTTTGGTTCACTCATGTTCCATTCTATTTCGTGTTTCATTCATGCCACTGTAACTTTCCGAAAATGTTGTTACGTTATTACGCATTTCAAGGACGATATGTAGGTTATTTCCACTTACGATGGCTGTCGGAAGAGTTGAACAAAATTTTTTGTCATCAAAGCTTTAATGCGGCCGCGCGTCGTGAAAAATATTCGCTTTCTATTATCGGTTTCTTGCTCTCGACAATGGCCGCCTTGATCAGTTCGTTGCGTTTTGTTGTCGTTCTCATCGACTGGAAGCTTTTTGCATATATCGTTGGGTTCTGGAGAGGTTGCATCGATTACTTCCACAGAATGCATAATTGCAGGCGGTTGGGAGGTGTTAATCGTGTTGGGCTGCACTACGTCTGAGTCACCTTGTTTTTGGCTCAATATTAGAAAAGCATCCTCAATAGAGTTGCACTCAAATTTTATCATTATATTTATTGGAGTATCTTCCGCCAATAGTACACCATTTCGCATTAATCCGATCTAAAACGAAGTTTATTTATATAATATATAATAATATATAAAATATCTATACCGTTAAAGGTTTACATATACTTACGCAATTGGCTTTTTTGGCCTCTTCTATATAATGTGTAGTAATGATCACAGCCATTTTGCTATTCCTAGTGCTTTCCACAAGAAAGTCCCATATTCTAGTGTAAAAAATTACATAATTATGAAAAAAATGTAAGGAAGAGGTAAATTTAGGTTCAGCCGAATATTATATATTTTCGAAATTTCTAAAATTAAAATGAAGAGATGTGTATAGTATTTTAGACTTTTAGACAAATTAAAGCCGCATAGTTTCTGTTCAATTTGTAGCTTATTTTGATACACAATTAAAACATTTTCTTTCTCGACTACTTATATTTGAATATAAATTATTATAGCAATGTACTCAGTGACGATATACAATATTTGAAATATATAATATGTACATGGTATAATTATCTTACTAAAATACTTACTTTTCCCGTAGCATGGGATCTAAACCCACTGTCGGTTCGTCTAGTATCAATAATTCTGGTTCGTGTATCATGGCGCATGCAAATGAGACTCGTCGCTGTTGGCCACCGCTGCAATTCTTCACAAGCTGCCTTGGTGGTGGTAGTTGCAACAGTGAGCGTAGTATTTTGAATTTCTCCCGAATCTGTTCTTCCTTCAAACCATAAATACGTCCAAAATAGAAGATAGTTTCTTTTACCGTCATCTCATCGACAAGAGCGATTTCCTGTTTAATAAACGTATAAAAAATTATAAAACAAGTCAGAAAGAGCTAAATTCGTGTATAACCGAATAATTTATGCTCTTGCAACTTGCAAGGATTAAAGTCAGGAAAGTGCCTCAAGGCTTGTTAGTAATATGGGCGAGTTTTCACCCGATCATTCTAAGCCCAAAGACGTACCGTTATAGGAAAAATACGCTCTCTCAATTTTATTAAAATAACTCACATATTGGTCGATATATGCGATATAAAGTTACCCGAAAGTTCCAAAATCTTAAAATTAGGTATATGGGGGTTAAGGGAAGCATTGAATCGATTGAAGCCATTTTTAATACACAGCCATACTACCATCAGGAAAAGATTCTCTATGAATTTTAAATATAGTACATATATACCTCACACCGATATTTTCGGTAAAAAGGAACTGGGGTATAAATATTCGGCTTGAATTGAGACTTGTACAAGGCAATTTTTAAGCAGGCAAGCTTTGCACAGGCAAAGTTGTATCCCCTTATATAAATTGCTTCTAGATTTGTAAGTAAACTCAAAAGGAAAGAATCAGTTGGAATTTAAAATTGTGTCATACGGGAGATAGGCGTGGGTGTAATCTGATTTCGCCCATTTTCACACCGTAACATTAAAATGTCATATACCAAATTTAGTTAAAATCGGGTCTCGAGTTATGTGTTTTTACCTAACAGTGGGCGGTGCTACTCCCAAAGTCCAATTTCACACCGGCTCCATTAAAGCCCTGTTATATCATCCCCAGTAATTATATGGGGAGTGAGCGGCGTTATTATTTGAAATCAGTGGGTGTGGCAGTGATTCGATTACGCCCATCTACGAGGTCGAATTTTGTTTTGCAATGAAGAAACATCGAAATAACCAAAGTTACAGCTATGACGAACGAATGAACAGACAGACAGTTACCCGGATTTCAACTCGTCTCGTCATCCTTATCGTTTATATATACGTATATAACCCTATATTTATCTCGATTAGTTTTAGGGGATACGTATAACCCTTAGGTGGACAAAAGTATAATATTATACTCTGTATCAACATGTTGCAAGAGTACAAACTTATAACTAAATCTTCAAAAAGCTAACTTTAAAGGAAAAAATTGGAGTCTTAGTATAATACTCACCTGCGGCATATAGCCAATACGTGCACCTGGAATGCCACTGCCCGGTTGTCCAGGCTTCATGCCCAGGACTGTGACTTCACCGCTATTAAGCTGACGCTGGCCAACTAAACAGGAAAGTAGAGTAGTTTTGCCGCAGCCTGAAGCACCAAGAAGACCATATCTGTGAATCATAAAAAAAGACAAAAGAAAATACATATAAATAAACAAAGCCGTACAAAATCAATAGGGTGATTGAAGTAACTTAATCGTACTCACATTGAACCGCGCATTACATTCATATTCAAGTAATTGAGAATAATTTTGGGATTTGATTTACTGCCATAGTATTTGTATCCGTTGCGTACCTCTACGGCCGCCATATTGCAGGAATTTATCGCTTATTTGTATATATGTATATTCGTTAATTGCTAAATTCGGTTTATGCTAACTTATACTCGTACATATAGATTACTCGCTGGAAATATTCTTTTCGGACCAGTGTGAGCCAATTATATGTATAAGTATTATAAAAAGCTGTATATATAAATGTGCACGTAGATGTGATCTGATGTTGGTATGTTGCTGGAGACGTTGACGTTTAAGTGGTGCTCACACTGGCTTTAGAATCATGGACGGCATAAATTATTCAGACCGTGTACAAACTGGAAAAAATAACATACAAAACAGGAACATAATAAGAACAAGATGATAGCCAATAAGTCGTAAGAAATATACATACTGTAGATACATAGATCTACATACATACATATATATATTTATTTGCATATACCATATTTTGCTAATAAAATAGCTGATAATGATCACGGCTCATTATATAATGAAATAAAAACAATTATAAATACGTACATATATCCACACATACATACATTTATGAAATCGCATTCAATTAAGTGAAGCTAAAAACTGCTTCTCTTATAAATATAATTAATTATTTTGATCACTTTTCTCGAGATGGTATCTAAGGGCTTTAAAGGAGTCGGTATAAACAATGGATAATATGCAGGCTTACCCAGATGTAGCTTTAGCAAGAAGTGGGGTGTTCTGGTGGCACCAGGACTTTTTGAAGAGCCGAGAAGAGGTCGCTCTTGAAGACCGTGCTGGGAGACCTGCGACTTCAACACACACCGACAAAGTTTTGAATGCAGACTGTTGACTAAATACTCGTTAAATTGGCCAGACCTTAAATTTGTCGAAATCTGTGGTTCATGACATTATGACGGAGCACTTGAACATGCGCAAGGTTTACGCGATCGGGTTCGACATGACATCGCAGCCGACAACGCTCCTGCTCACACCACCTTTCTTGTGAACAGCTAACTAACTAACGCCGACAACCCAATGCTTCCGCAGTCGCCCTACAGACCAAATTTGGCCCCAGGACTTTTTTGTTTCCTTGCTTGAAAAGGCCGATTAAAGGCAAGCATTTTGAGACAACAGAAGGGATCTAAGGAGTATGCGCCTTCAATTCTTGAAAATCGCGCTGCATTGACGCAGAAGGAGCCAACTTTAAAAGTTTTTAAGAAATTGTAACGATTGGTTTAAGTCGACTCAGTCCTATTACTTTCCGGGAGAGAGTTTTTTACTGACAACAATATATAACTTCAAATCGGGCCGATGCACTCCACAATTCTCATATAATACATACATATGTATACTGATTTTCGTTTTTCTAACAAACCTTTTATCGAATATGTCATTCGGTGTATGAGTCTATAACTCGAAGTTACCCATAACACGAACTATTGAATTGGCAATAGAAGTCTATAGAACTGTATATATAATTGCTTGAACTCTGATCCTCTGGTTGACTTTTTGCACCTTAAGGAATTTCCCTGGTTTTTATTCTTACAAGTTGCAAGAATATAAAATGTTCGGTTGCACCCTAACTTAGCCCTTCCTTTAAAATTTACAAGCGTATCTAAGTTTTCGACGCGCTAAAATTTGGCCCATTGTAACTTTTTTTTTTTAATAACTCATCTTTAAGGTGCGACTACCTATTATTATTGTCTAGTAAATTTGTTATCAAGAGTGTATTTGAATGCATTTGCAAAATTTAATATTGCCTCACTCAGAATAGCAATTCAACTTTAAACAGATAATATAATCAGCAAATATTTGGTCTTTACCTAACTATTTTTTTTCTCATGAATATTATTTTGCAATACTATACGCGCGAATAGTGCAATTGAGTTTTAGAACAAATAATGAAAACATATACATACATACATAGATGAAATATATGTATATATATTCACATATGCAAATATATCCTACGTAGTTGCTGTTCTTTTTATTCTTCAACAATTAATATTCCAAATGCATTCATTCGAGGAATCGCTCATTTTATGCGTACTTATATTCGTCAAAATGTTATGTAATAAATATAAACGTATTATTCGTATGTATATTTATATGTACATGCAAGTTAGTGCTAAAAGCTTTGTATATAAGTGAGTAAATGCCTCTCGGAAGTACAAATAATTTGTTTAATAAATTTTTAACAGACGGCGTATGTGTTCATTAGTTTAAACACTTAATTAAATGCAACTAAAAGTGCATTTGTAAATTTTTGCTAACTTATACATATAGACGAACAGCGTACTTAGTATATGAGATGCTATGACGGCATTTAAAATAATTCATTTAAAACTTTTTCTTTCAGCAGGTAATTTATTGCTCGTACGCGGATTTCAGTTGAACCAAATTATACAATGGTATAAAAGATTTGTTTACCTAATTATTACTTGTAATATTTCTTATATTGAGACATATTTATTTTCGAGTATATCGAGTCGATTTTGACGGAAAAACATACGGTTCAAGTGAAAATAGAATTTAACAATTTTTATGATCTTTAAAGTATGCATCTCATAAGCATAGGTACGGAAGCAATTTTGATGGGAATGGCTTCGGTAAAAATTTGTATAACTTGAAGAGAGTATATTAAGCTTTCCATACGCAGAAGCTTAGTCGGACTGTATATACTACTGTGATCAGATTGAAATTTTTAATTTGTAAATTTTTATTTTCTGTAAGTTGACAAATTTTACGTCAAAATATTCATTAGTATTTGAGATACGCGTCGTTTGGTGAGACTCCAAAAGTGAAATTTTTACTATGTCTGAATTTATTGAACAAAGAAGTGCGATGCACCATCTCATAATGCATTGGTTATTCGTGATCATTTCGCCACATTTTCAACTAATATTGTGCGGCAACCACCGCATTCGCCTGATTTACCTTCGTGTAACGTCTGGCTATTCAGCAAGTTCACTTGACCACTTCAGGGTCACCGTTTTGTCTCAATTGAGGATATAAACAAACTGAAGCTCTGATGGCCATCCCGACGGAGAATTTTGCTATGATGACTGGAAAATTCGTTGGCATAAGTGTATTGCAGCGGGAGGGGACTACTTTGAAAGAGATGAAATTGACAAAATTCACAGTTGATTACAGTAGTACTCGGACTAATCTCTCAATTTTTCAGATAGTGATCGGATATTTTTTTGTAGGTCCTATAGAAAAAGTAATCGCCAATTTAGTTTTCTTAGGAGATTTTTTTGGAATTGTTTGCAAACAATTTATGCCTGTTTAGTTTTTCCACTATTAATTGTAGAATAAAGAATGTTTTTGGACTGCTCTGGTGAAAGATTGCGAAGATAGTTTAAAACTGAATATTTTAACTACTAAAAATGTTGGCAGTTAAGAAGTTATGAGATTTTAATAACTATGGCTTTGATTGGAGTAATACCGGTACATAACAATAAACAATTTATTAGATACCATTTACCTACATATGGTATGAATATACCTAAAGTTAATAGCTAGCTATTTTATAAATCAAAACAAATTCGACACTGGCATTAATTTTCCGCACATCAATTAAAATTTTTTTATTTAGTTGGTTTTGTTGCACATACGTATGTAGATGAATACATACATATGCATAATTCATGGATCTACATGTGTGTGAGTTTCATAGCAGTTCTTATGTTCATATAAAATAATTAGTGTCATGGATAGATATGTATGTGCACAAATACCTAGCGACATACATATACACGCTTAGCCAGAAGATCGTTAAGTGGAAGTTGTGAGTTTGTCTTTGGCTATTTATTTTGCACTCATATACAGCGGTCGCTTGTCTAAATGACAAAATAAACAAAAAACTGTGTCGCTAATAAGCTGCTTCTGGTTTTAGCAATCGTTGTTGCTTTCTGTCAGCTGGTGTACACAACGGTCGGTTCAGCGCGCCAAGCCACGCTCATTCGGCTGCGCCGTGGTCGCGGTATATTTTCGACATTTCATAGTATTGCATAAAACTCTACGGTGGAGCCGGCAAGGCAGCGCATTGCTGATATTACAAACCTGCTGCCAACCTTGGATGGTTCATTTATTTTTTACTTCAGACCATCCAGTCCATTTACCTGTTGCGATGCATCCACATTCACATGTTACATATGTATGTAGATACGCATGCGCCCGTATAAAGTGTATTACGTTTTGAGACTTATGATACCCTTTAAATTTTTTAAATATATGTGTATACACGCTGGTTGCTTATTTTAGTTTTATTACAACGAATATTTGTAATGCCTGCATGTTATTGAATGCCATTCAATACCGCAGTCTCTTATGGGTTAATTGCTTTTGCAGTCTGCATCTCTTCGTGGTTAAACTCGTTTTTTTGTTTATAAGTTGACCTCGTAACTCTCTTTTACATTAAACGACGCACCAAAGGCAGTCGGCCGTCTTTTCGCATATTTCCTATACATATACATATCTACATACATATACATATGTACATATATATGCATACAAACATATGTATGTACATGCATTCATAAATAAACGAAGTGTTTGACTTTGTTAGTGAATATTTACGTTCAAATATTCATTTGCATTCGCTTCGGTTTACTTCTCTTGATTACTTCATTTTCTTGGGGGTTAATGTATTAGTTCTATTGCGTTTGTTGTAACACCGTTCGTCGAGAGTTTTTTTGCATAGTGGATGTTTTTGCTTTTGTAAACAAGAAATGAAAAATTGGAATGGTGTTTGCAGGGGGTCTAGGCATGAAAATTACTCAAGTTGATTTTAGTTAAAATAGTAATTAAGTAAATAATGGCTTACATATACATATGTACAAATTCACATACATATAATGCATACTATGTGGTTACAGTAATAACATACACTTAAGCAAATATTTGGGTTAATATTTGTATTTGCACTGAATTGAGGGTTTTCAACTTGTGTACTTTATCACACAAATGTACACGCACTGTAAAAAAAGAACCCGGTTGTAAATAAAACGTAAAATACTTAATTATCTATCAAAAAAAAATAGCCTCTACAAAGTATATCTTCGCCAGATGTACAACTAATTCAACGATTTTTCAGTCCTCGAAACACTTTTCATTAGCGGTAATTTCTGTTTGAGGAACCTGAAAAAATCACACGGAGCCAAATCTGGCGAATACGATAGTTGATCATTCATTGCGATTTTGACTTTAAATTCCGTCACAATCGTGGTTCGATGCGACGGTGCATTATTATCGTGTATAATCCATGAATTGTTCTTCCACAATTTCGGCTGTTTTCGACCGGCAGTTATAATGCTGGGATCGGAATTCGCACGATCAAGCATTTCCAAAGAGATCTGTTTACGGTACTCTTTTTGAAAAAAAATTCGACGAAACAAGAACGCGTTTAATACCCAAAAGATCCGCCAAAATCGAATTCGAATGGACTGCCGAGAGATGTCGAACTCTCTTGCCATAGAATTACAAAATATAAACCATTTTTGTACATTGTAAAAATGCAATGCTGTACTGAGGTGTAACGACTTAATCGGCTACTTTAAACAAAGCGGTTGACAGATCACGTTCACATTTGGCATAATAAGGACAGATTAAGGACAGTCCTACCAACTTAGCAAAATACATTTCTTAAAATATATTTTACTCAGGGTAATTAAATTACAACTTCCGGGTGCTTTTTTGTCAGAAAATATATATAGTGCATAGACTTAATGGCGTCCAAATTCATGTTAAACGCTTGGTTGAGCTTATAGTCCAATTTGACGGGACTTACAATTCTAAGCTGTTGTATTTCAAAGATCCGGCCGTTATTCAAAAATTTTGGTGAACACTAGAATCAAACGCGTAATCTTAGTGTCTAGTTAGCAGGATTTTGCCAGTTAAGTTCTTATTAACTTAATCAAGACTTTTTATTTCGGTAAAAACCTTTTTAAAACCAGAACTTAACGGAACACTTAACTACTGACCATCATTGAGAAATCGAGACTTAGTCTCTTACAAAAATACTACAAAATATGAAAAGTGTTTTATTTTCTTTATTGCCTTTGTTTAAAAATTTCTAGAATAAGCTACTGCCATTTATTCAGATATAGGTTAAGCTAGGTTCAGAGGCCGATCCCAACAGGGATCCCAGTTGGATAGCGTTCCGTTGTAGTACCCAAAAAATTCTTGAATATTGGATCATAAGACGATTACAAATCGACGAAGTGCTTTGAACTTCCCTTAGTGGTTTAGAAAATACTTTTAACATTTTTGATACATGGTTTACCAGAATTAAAACTCGATTCATCAGCACTAATTCATAAGATCCGGTTGACTTTAGAATTAGAGAGTATCTACATTATTTTGCGATTTACGATTTCTGTCAAAAATTTGAACAATGCTATCAAATACTTTCAATAATTTTTTCCAAAGATGAAAACTAAAGGTTTTTATCTGACTTCTGAAGTAAACTGTTTTCAGCAAAACAAAATCATGTTATAGTATCCAAAGCAAGAATATAGTATGCATATAATTTTTACTTTCCGCCAGGAGTATAGCTGTATAAAAAGCGGTTTGTAATGGTTCAACAATTAAATAAAATGGCTTCGAAAAAATAAAAACTATGTTTCTTTGTATTTCAAAAAAATAAGGGTCAAATCAAAAGATGCACCGCTTATACTACACGTACATTTGTACGATCGAACGTATGAAAAAGGTGTGTAGTATGCCTCCAAAAACACATCAACACATACTCCAAGGTCAGTTAGCTCGAGTGTGCTTGTGTAACTGCAATTACGAAAGAAACTACAATAAACAAACAACAACACAAATATTTAAATGCGTGTTTAATAATTTCTCATCAAATTGCATTGAATTTCTGAGCGTACGCAAATCAATCTAGGTATTCAAATTTTACGATAGGTGGGCCGCAGGCACATGTTTGGTTAAAAAGTGATTAAGATACGTCACAGTCGTTATTATTAATCATATTTCCCCCTTACTGACATGGAACAACACGAATGCACGTATGGATTATCTTTGCAAAATCTTACATATCGGTATATGTATGCATGTACATATGTATATTTTTATTTGCGGTATGAGATGTTGTATGACAAATTTAAAAATTATCTTCTGGTTTATTTATTTAATTATTTTGTGAATTTTTTTTCGAAACGCTTCCAGAACAACAATCAGCAACGTTATAATTACCTGTACTGATGACCCAAAACGCCTCTTAGGCGATTACTGGTATGCATATACATATATGTATACAAATAAAATCGCAAAAAAAAGCAAATAAAAATAAACAAAGAAAAAACCAAAGTTATATAAATAAAGTGGATTGCAAGCAACGTGTTTGCTTCGGCAACTGAGATAGGATTGGTAAAATTGTGCTCGACTAGTATGTGGAACTGACAGTTGAGTCGGCTGCATGGTACTTATGTGGCATGAATATCGTCACAATACGCTGAGCAGCCGTATGGAGTTCGCATATTATTCAATATGGCTCTGTTGCAGAGTGTGGATTATGATTAGTGGCGCGCTGTCGTTGCAGCAAATGTTCGTATTGATATTGCCAAAGTAATTGTGGTGAATGCTGGCTGACTACTGCTGTATGGTGGAAGGCAATGGTCGTGGAAGATAAGTGCTCTTTAAGCATTGAATTACTCGGATTGTTTTTTATCAAAGATGCATTCCAATAATTAAGATTATAGAAATTTTGAAGCAAATATCGCTAGGACTGGATAAATAAAGACAGCTCTTTCTAACGAAAGTTTAGTTTTTTAACAGTTAGTTAATATATGTTTATATATGGTATATATCGTCATCTAAAATTCAAAATAACGTAACAACATTTTCGAAAATGATGAATGGCGGCATGAATRAAAGACGAAATAAAATGGAACAAGAGTGAAACAAATTATCAAATTTAATATTGGTTAAAATTTATATTTGAGGGCTGAACCTGAAAATGTTGGACAAATGTCATATTATGAACGTAATTTGAAGTAGTGAATCGTAATCAATGATATAATGAGTATCTTACTCAATTTCGAATTTTTTGATGATACGTTATTTTGCATTTTAGGTGACGATATGTATATGTTTATATGTATATACATACATATATAGCATACAATGTTAAACGGCAAACCTAGTGTGATCGCAAAAATGATTTTTTGGGAGAAAAAATACTGCATGAATGTTTTAAGATTTTATCGATATATTTTTTCTAAATTAGCGAATACATACAAATAATTTCTTTCATATTCAGTATTCATTATTTCCAAAAGCGTTACTAAATTGCTGCAGTAATTGAGGTCTGCTCAAAATTAAAACATTAAAAAATAAAAAATACAAGTAAAATAATTGTATACCAGGAATTAACTATACATTTACAGATGTCGAATTTTGCTTAATAGTGTGATAATTTTGGACCATTCGAAATTTTATTTGTCATACAATCAAAGAAATTGAGAGTTATTCAACTACAGCAAATTTGAAAAACGTAGTTTTGAAAAAGGAAACGAGTTTAAAGATAAACTATTTGAGCTTATTGAACTGAGTGGCTAAACTTTAGAAAGCTATAACTTACAATAAAAGTTAAAATATTAAATTTAAATTTAAATTTGTTCTTTTTAAAGCTATATATTATCGAAATATGCAAAAACGAATAAACAAATTAAATTTTCGAATTATTTCACTATGTGTTCCCCCATAAAATAATAACTTACATCAATATCTTTTTTTCAAGAAGCTCAGCAAAATTATTTGATAATACTTCTTTAATTATGAATTCAGTATGACGAGCAAATTCACAAACTATGGTTCTGCTGAACATTTTGGGATATTCTGAACTGTGACCGATTTTAGTTTAGCGTCTGTTATATGTATTTATATTAATATATTTTATATATGGATTTATATTCCACCGATTTTGGCCAAAATGCATTCCATTTAGTAAAAAAATGTCCACACTATTTTTGAAATTTTTTTTAATCACGTAAATGATTACAGCAACTTAAAGTGAAGAAGAAGCACACAGATTTATTTGAAATACTGAAAATTAAATATTTTAGACTGTGCCCATAGTAGTCGTTAAAGTGCTGCATGACCGATTCCATTTTTGAAGTTAAATATTTCGTTTGCCATTTTTTATTAAAAGCTGATATTTTTGTTACAAGCTGATTTTTCCAAATAAATTCACGAAATTATATACAGTTATAATATTAAGTGCTAAAATAAAAGCACTCTTCATTCTGTTTATCCTGGAATACACTTTTATTGTTTATTTATTTACATTTGTGGTGTATTTTTGGTCTCCCCAACTGCATATAAGGAAGTCAAACGTCATACATATGGTATATACATACATACATATATACGAACTTTCACACATACATGTCTACATAAATGTCCATACACTTGTTATGATTGCGAATGGAACAGACAACATTTGTTAAATGGATTTTTCCAGTTGGCAATTAATGTTAGCGTTGTATAGCTTCAATGACAAAACAGCTGTAAAATCCTGTACTCACATACATATTTACATGCATTATGGGAAATTTAAATGTTGACAAGAGTCAGAATATAATTGCCAGAATATGTAAATAAATAAACGTTTATATGGGTATGTATTTGTATGGAATGCAAGTCTGACTTATCCTTAATTGTAATTTGTTGATAAATATTGCTACATATACAAATCTTTATGAGAATATTATAGGTGAATGTATTTCTTAAGTATTTATAATTAAATTCAGCTTTTGCACAATTTTTACCCAATAATTGTGAAACATAATACAGTATCATTTGACTTGCTCAACGCACAACCACAGTGTGGACATTTGTAGGTATCTATGTATGCAAGTGGACTTGTGTCTAGCAATACAAACATTGTAAAAGAAACAGCAACTTGCCACAGCAACACACACTCACACATTTTTATGGAAAAATTAACACATTTTGTAATGTTTGCTATTCCACTTTTTCAACATGAGCACGTAATTTTTGGTTAATCAGCAATTCGAAGCACAAATAGCAGCACCAGTACTAGCACATAGTAAATGCGAAAACACTAGCTCCTAACATACATATATAGTACATATATGTATGCAGTTTGTGTCTTAAGTCTTTGGTTCCAGCGGCGCTTTGTCATCTACAATCGGTGTAGGAATTAAAGCCTTAAAACAATGTGCTAAAATGCAACGAGGGTTTTTAAATTGATTTTCCATTTAAAAAAAGATTATAATGCAATTGTATTTCTTTCACCACACTATATTCTCATATATTACTGTTATTTATCATAACAACACTCATTATTTTCAACAGTTTATTCGATAACTTTTGTTTGTCTCAAATATGTAGATTTATATATTTTTCGCATACCATAAAACCAGATGATTTAGTAATTCCTTCACTTCCTTCACACCAACAAAAAACTACAACGGTTGCAATTGCGCACCGTGCCAAACTTCACGTATCAGAGACAATTCGTAACTGAAACCAAGCGATCGCGCAAACGACTGCCAAACCGTGGCAAAATCTGTTCAGTCATCATACTGCTTCCACTTAGCGAAAAAGCGCACTCGTACATACGAATCTATGTGGTATCTACAAATAGATGTATGTGTGCATATGCACATGTCTTTACAAACGTCCACGTTTTACTCACTCTCAACTGCGAACAGTAAATCATAGGAGTAAACTAATAAAAGTATTGCATTATTAATGAAGACGACATCGTGAAAACAGCAGTGTAAAATATAAATAAAACCCCATACCAACGCACATGCGTGGTTTATAGTAGGAGTGAAGAAATATATGGTAAAAAAAAAATATTTAAAAATTGTGAGGCAAACATTGCCGGTAAAGTTATACTGCATTTCAGCTGATCACATATGACTCTTACTGATATTCACACATACTTTGAACATTAGCAAGTTTCTGAAGTTAGAAGTCTGCAATCACAGACAAATAAAAGTGCAGTTTAAAGCATAAAATATTAGAACATAAGGATTAAAACAATACATTTATACACACACAAACATCTGCATAGGCCAAAGTTCGAAATTCGTACTCTAAATAGATGATTATTGGTGTAAAATACAAACGCATCTTCATACATATTTATATTGTTACAATATAACATAAAAAATGTTTGGCTGTTATTGGGGTCAACGCGTAGCATATTGCCAATCCTATGTTAATTTGTTAAACAAAGTTTGAAGTTTCTGCCGATTTCAGTGTCGTTGACTTTACAGGCTCTTACAATTAAAATACACGATTTCGATAATGATATTGGCAGAATAACTGAAGTAATATTCGAAAAGCGTTAAAAAAGTGTTTACTACTTCCAAAAAAAAATTTATGATTTTGTGTAAATTAAAATATTGTTGAGTTTCAAAATCAGGACATACTAGTCAACTAATTTGACGGTATTAACTTTTACAGCAATCTTGTTTAACTTGAATTAGGTACTCATTTCGTTTGAGAATATTACTTTCTTCTTATAAATGTGAAAATATTTAAGTCGATATATGCTTAAGCCAATTAGACACTAATTAGAAATAAAGAAAATAACACGGTTAAGTAAATATATGGCCAGCAAAAGTGTATGTGTATTTCTGTTGATTTTTAAATTTAACTCAAGTTAGTGTATCCTTTTCTACCAATTCAATATAGTTCTATGGGAACTAGTCTTGAAGCGACCAGTATACAAGTAATTTCCTTCAGAAACTAGCAGCAATTTCCACTGCTGCGATTCACCTGCCTTATATGCACATGTATGTATGTTTGGAAAAATGTATATGATTATGCACATATTTATGCGCTTTTGCTTCAACACCATTTCGGGCTTTTTTGTTTTCAAAGGAGGGAATAAACCATACACATACTAGTATAAGATTCACCTTAGTTTTGAGTATAGGTTTACATTACAACGTGTTATACACGCATACAATTCCTAAACTGCAGGGATCCATGCTTATGACTCTTTATTATGGTTGGGTTATTTAAATTTTTCACTCGCTTAAATTTATGTAAATATTGAATGAGCACTACTCACTTTGTCCATATGTCTTTGCTCTTCATTTCAAGGTTAGCTTTCTTTAACAATAATGTTGGCTTGGTTACATCATTTTCGGTCGTCGATACAGATGACCTTGAAACCGAATTCTTTGCATAACCATTTCGTACAGGGTTATGATTTCGATGATATTCGTTTTGTGGTTAATATGCTTCAATATTATATGAAGTATTATTATAATATAATCTATTAATTATGTTATGAATTAAAATTGAACACATATAAATTCGAGCGCATAAAACTGGCAATTGATGATGGAAATGTAAGGGATAGTATTATGAAATATTAAACAACTCAAATGTTCCCAAAATTTTAAATTTTACAAGACATTGCATTAGGTTTAATTTTTTCTTGGCCAGACATGAAATTTCCAATGATGCAGATTTTTAAATAGGAATTTTACGCTAACTGCCTTAACTACGTTGACGCCAATCTTCTTAATTGGCGTAGACACCGCTTACGCGATTATAGCCGAGTTAACAATAGTACGCCAGTCATTTTTTCTTTTTGCTACGTGGCGCCAATTGGTTATTCCAAGCGTAGCCGGGTTCTTCTCTACCTGGTCCTTCTAACGGAGTGGAGGTCTTCCCCTTCCTCTGCTTCCTCCGGTCAATATCATCGGCATACGCCAGCAGCTCTACCCTCTTATAGAAGATGGTACCTTCTCTATTTAGTTCTGCAGCTCAAACTATTTTCTCCAGAAGCAGGTTGAAGAAGTCGCACGATAGGGAATCGCCTTGTCTGAAACCTCATTTGGTATCGAACGGCTCGGAAAGGTCTTTCCCGGTTCTGACGGAGCTTTTGGTGTTGCTCAACGTCAGCTTACACAGTTTTGCGGGGAAACCAAATTCAGACATCGCGGCATAAAGGCAGCTCCTTTTCGGTCGAAAGCAGTTTTGAAATCGACGAAGAGGTGGTGTGTGTCGATTCTCCTATCACGGGTCTTTTCCAAGATTTGGCACATAGTGAATATCTGGTAGATTGTTGATTTGCCAGGTCTAAAGCCACACTGATAAGGTGCAATCAGTTTGTTGACGGTGGGCTTTAATATTTCACATTGGGCATAGCACACTTAAATTCCAATCGTTGGGCATGCTTTCGTCCGGCCATATTTTACAAAGAAGCTGATGCATTCTCCTTATCAGTTCTTCACCGCCGTGTTTGAATAGCTTGGCCGGCAATCAATCGGCCCCCGCCGCTTTGTTGTTCTTCAGGCTGGTAATTGCTATTCGAACTTCTTCATGGTCGGGCAATGGAACGTCTGCTCCATCGTCATCGATTGGGGAATCGGGTACGAATTCCTCTGGCGTTTACGCTCACTGCCATCAACACGCTGGAGAAGTGTTCCCTTCATAGTTTAAGTATGCTCTGGGCATCGGTGACTAGATCACCTTTGGGGGTTATACAAGTGAATACTTCGGTCTTGAAACCTTCTGTAAGCCGCCGTATTTTGTAGTAGAATTTTCGAGCATTACCCCTGTCGGCCAGCTTATCAAGCTCTTCGTACTCACGCATTTCGACCTCTTTCTTTTTCTGTCTGAAAATGCGTTGACGCCAATCAAGGTGATTTAAAATCAAATCATAACCTACTTTCCCCCAACGGTTAGATCGATCAGCTTGAAATTTTCATACGACCTTCTTATATATCTTTTTTAGTTTATGATCGAATGAATAAGATATTTGACAATGATTTCGCTTTTTTAGGAAAGTGCGTTTTGCCAAAAATCAAAATTTGACTAGTCCTTCAATCGTTATCTGTATTAATCTATAATAATAATATTTTTTACGGTTTTAGACACCAGACACCTTTCTTCATAGGTGCAGTTGCTGTTGTTGTAGCGACAGGAAACATTTCTGAAGTAATTTATTTATTTATTTCATAAGTCAGTCCTTGGACGAATAAAAATCCGGGTTCGGTCACTCAGACCCGACTGCCGTGGGCATTAAGGTTGACTGCCATGAGCCGAAGGTCCTTCGATCTTCAGGAAATATAGATTCGAAATGTTTTCAAAATGAATCATCGGTTATCAAATTACATTAATTTCTTTAATTATTTATTACTATTTTTTGTTTTATTTATTAAATAAAATGCGTCTTCAAAACTGATTCACAAAAAAAAAAAAACGCGTAGTTGCACTTGTGAATATAAATCCATAATAACCCTGTGTCGTTCCATGGAGTATGAAAACACCATATCCATATCTGATAAGAAACGAGAGAACATCGATGTATCGTTCAACAAACTTACATATGTATGTATATCAGTTTGGAATAATCCTTCTTTTGAGATACCATCATAGGAAAGAGATACATTTGGCTTTTGAATATGATACTGTAATTGAAATTGATTTTCAGTATTAAATTGCTGATATTCCAGCTGACAGCTATTTGCATTTGATTTCATGATTGTTAAGTTTAAATTCGTGACCACCATTTCCATTTATATGTATGTACATACATACATATAAGTAGCTGCATACGTAGAATAAATTGATCTACCTATTATAGCTATCATTGTTTTGATATGACATTTCCATGCAAGCTTTAACTCAAATCGCTATTGCAGGAATTAATGGTGAAATTTAGAAATTTAAATGTGCACAAATACTGATTCCCTTTACGACTGATAGGGTTATCCACATATGTACATACTTACATACATATGTACGAAAATATATTCAAGAGATATGGTTTTATCTAATATAGTTTTACTTCATAGATTATTATATGCTTTTGCTTATGCATTTTTATATATGTATGTATGTCCGAATAAAGCATTTAAAAGTTAGACTTCGACAGCAAGATAAATAATCCTATTTGTACAATGTTCTAGACATGTATTTCTATTTGAAATTTGTTGCAAATTCATAACAAATTTATGTTGCAGCTTTATGGACTCTAAAAAACTTAAATATACCAAATAGTTTTAAATATACATACATATGTATACTTATGTAAAAATTTGTATTAGACATACATAAGTGCTAAATGACATGTGACAGAAGAAATTGATATTTGCAAAATTACTAAACATATGGCAACACTTAAACTAACAGCTGCGGAAATTTGGCGCGTATGTCGAATCGGCTTTACAAATTCTAAGCTTGGTAATCCTCATTTTTCATATAAAATTGCTTATATTTATATACATCAATGCAAATCAAGCTTTTTAAATAAGTATTGAAAAGTGAAAAATTGTATATTGTAAAGGAACGAAATATGCGTTCCGAGCAAAAACAAAATAACGCGGCCAATGTAGAAACACGTAGCAGTTCGGCAATAGAAGTTGATACTTCTTTTGGATATCCCGTAGAAAGTATTAAAGGTGTTAATAGCAATAAAAACACTTTCGATAAAAAGCTCAAAAGAATGAAAAGTGAAAAGTGTAATTTTATTAATAAACGAGAAAACTATGAGCCTCGATTGTCGACACCAACAACAACCAGATTCTCGGACAATGAGGGAAAAAGAAAAGATACATCAACGTCTATTGGTTCAGGCAATAGATTGTCTTCGTCTACGCCACGCAGTGAGTTGTTCATAGTTTATGCAAAAAAATTTTCACAATGATAACATTTCGTTATTGTATTTGTTAAGGAAAACGTAACATGTTAGCCAATTTATATTCGGACTTAAGCCCGAAATATATTGGATTTACAACACCTCCATCGTCGTCAACAGTTGTCATAGCCGGCAGCGAAAGTGATGGTGGTCTTCAGACTAGAAGTTCTCGGCATCGTAAATTACTTGTATATGTTGCCAGTCCCGAGGTAGGAGGAGGTAGCGATAGTGAAATCTTGTCTGATTCGTCCAAAGCACTGTTAGGGTGCGTCAGACGAGCGGGAAATCAATCCGTAACGCCGTCCCCGAACAGATTGTCAGCGCGCAAAAAATTTGAGAGTCCCATTGATAAATTATTAGCACGGAATGGCTCAGTTGTGTTAAATGATATTAGCAAAGAAAAAATAGTGAAAAACTTAGCTGTAAGTCCAAACACTAAATTAAATAACGATATAAATGAAAGTAAACCTACACTTTCAAGAAATAATGAGACATTTATTGGTGTTCATTGCGAAAATAATAATAATAATTCGCCTGATTTGGTAAATCTGCCCCAAAAGCAAATAAACAATTTCGTTAATTGCTTAATAACTGAAAGCAATGAAGAGTATAATGAACAAGAAACAACACATATCGCTGATTTAATAAAAAGGGAATCCGCAAGTGCTGTAAATAATGCAGAATCAGATATTGCTAACTCGTCCAAATGTGGAAGTTGTGAGGTTGGCGAAGATAATTTTGAAACCTCTACAACAGATCTTCATTCTCTGCACAATTTCATTACTCCAACAGCAGAAGTAAAAATCGAAAATAATAGTTTTGATAAAACCACGGAGTGCAAACTGGAGATCGTTGAAAGTCCCATTGACGATGCAGAGGCAGAGTTACGGTACGATTTAGAGGGAGGAGAGAGTGGCGAATCCATGATATTAAGCAACGTTGTTGGTTTAAGTGCAAAATCACCTTCAGCAACCAGTTTAGATAGCGCTAAAGGTTCTTCTGTGGTAACGGGAATGGATTGGATGACATTTTCAACAGGAGATATCTTTTGGGGACAAATATATTCTTACTGCTATTGGCCTTGCATTGTATGTCCGGATCCCGATGGTAGGACGTTATCATCTGAACGCAATGTGCGTAATGGCGAAGAATATGTATTAGTTCATGTACGCTTCTTTGCTGATAGCGGTCGGAGGAATTGGGTAAAACGTGAAAACCTCATCCCATATACCGATCTAGAAAATTACAAGCAACATATGCGTGAAATACGAAAAAAATATGGCAAGAAGAGTCTAAAATATAAGGTACTTTTACCAAAGCCAAGTAAAGTAATGATCTGGCGTGAAGCAATAAAAGAAGCAAATAAAGTCTCTGAAATCGTATACGAGGACAGGTTAACGAAGTTTTTTGAAATTTACGAGCATAAAAAGTAAGTGAAATTGAAATTACTTAGCAACATTATTTTATTTTTTCTCTTATTGACAACTAATAATAATTTTTAGTTAATATTGCTAATAAAAGATACATTCATAAATACACATATTTGTAAACATTTAAAATTTTTGTATTTTTTTTTAATAAATAATATTTTTTTAGAGTCTTGCAAAAAATACAAAGAAAACAACGAAAATTGAGCACGGACAACAATAGTAGAACTGAAAGTTTAAGTCACGATCCTATGGAAAGTTTGATAGTAAAAAATCCTTTGGCTTCGGGAAAACGCGATCGTTCAGTTTCGCCTTACAGTCCCGCCTATTCACCGCTAAAACCAGTATCGAAAACAAAGCGACGAAAATTAAGTGATGCTTCTACACATCCGCAGCAAAAAAAAGAGAACTCAGATGGAGATAATAACGAGACTAATGAAAGCTCTAATAATAATGCCGGTACTGTTGAAGAAAACGAAACTACCACTTTGGCTTCGTTTGCTGCGTTGCATGAAATGGAAATGGGTAACAGCGAATATAGGAATTTTTACAACGCTATGAGAGAATTCGTATTGGAAGATAATATAGACGAATCTTTGGAAAGAAGCTTAATGGTTGCATCACGGAACATTTGGGCTTTAAAGCAGATTAATATACATCAAATAAAACGGCGATTGCTGGCAGGAAGTAATGAGCATGAGCTTGGCTCTAGTCTTGTTGAAAATAGTAGTAGAGAAGGTGCTGTCAAGCGGCTATCGAACAGATTAAAAACTTTGAAACATCGTCATAGTTTACCTACCAAAATCAATAATGTATTCGAATTGGAACCGCAAGAGAAACAACAAGAAGAGGAAGGGGAAGTTCAAGCAGTTGATAACAAACCCAAACGTCAATTGAACCGACCTATTGAAGAAGTTATCGATGATATTTTCAACTTAGATAACAAGTATTTATTTCGAGGATTAGCGCGTGATCCTGTTTGTAAGTACTGTCTTCATCCCGGTGGTCCATTGGTCAGATGTGCCAAAGGTTGCCAGACTTGGTTGCATGCTAATTGTATTGGAAAAGATCCAACAGATTTAAAAAAATCGCGTGGTCGTCGAAAATCAAATATTATAAATGTAAGGCGGAGTTCTTCTAAATTATCCGTTGATATGAAAGCGTCATTTGAAAATCCAATAGCTCAATTAAATAATGACCAGGAAATTGCTGGCACCTCGTCATCATTAAACAATTACCATGTTACTGCTGACGGAGATGTTGATGATCTCATCATTAAAGTAAATCTGGAAGTAATTTGCGATTCCTGTGCGATAGGAAAGCCTCCTGTTTGTGCTGTATGCAAGGAAGACAATTCATCAGATTCAAACAAGGAAGAATTAATTTTATGTAACATGCCTCATTGTTCGAAAGCTTTCCATCCTGCTTGTTGTAGATATTGGCCACAAGCAAAGTTTACCAAATCGAAAAATAAGATTGAATCTTTTCGCTGCCCATCACATGTTTGTCATACTTGTGTTTCAGACGATCCCAAAGGAAAATTTCAACATTTAAGTAACTCGAAACTTATAAAATGTGTGAAATGTCCTGCTAGTTATCATATGGATTCGACTTGCATACCTGCCGGTTCTCAAATACTGACAGCGGCGCATATAATATGCCCTCGCCATAGTATATCAAGTAAATCAGATGGGCACGTGAACGTCAGTTGGTGTTTCATTTGCGTAGGAGGCGGTCAGGTAATCTGTTGTGAAACTTGTCCAACCGCTGTACACGCCAAATGTTTAAATATCCCCCTTGATCCAAGTGAAGGTTACATATGTGAGGAGTGTGAGTCTGGTCGTCTGCCATTGTATGGGGAAATGGTATGGGCTAAATTCAATTCGTTCCGATGGTGGCCGGCTATAATACTGCCACCAACCGAAATACCACAAAATATCAGACGAAAGGCACATAACCCAAATGATTTTGTAGTTCGTTTCTTTGGAACACATGACCATGGTTGGATCTCTAGGCGTCGCGTTTATCTTTATTTGGAGGGTGACAGTTCGGAACCGCCGAAAACAAAATCAAGTAAAATTCTTTTAATTTCACATTAGATTAAAATAATATTTTTATAACTCGTATTTTAGGTTTGGATCAGAGTTATAATCGCGGCGTTGAGGAAGCAAAACGTATATATGAAATTATAAAATCGAAGAAGATGGCACAACGCCTTTCCAATGAAAATAAAGAGAAGTTACATCCACAACCATATGTGCGGATTAAAGCTAATCGGGCCGTTCATCCGGTAAAACTGCACATAGATTTGGAAAAGGTCAATAAATGTGAATGCAGAAGTTACGATGAGAATCCATGTGGGCCGAATTCAAATTGTTTGAATCGTGTTCTATATCATGAGTGCAATCCAAAGCTGTGTCCAGCGGGCGAACGTTGTCAAAACCAAATGTTCGAATCAAGACTATCACCACGGCTAGATGTTGTCTATCTAAAGGAGCGTGGTTTCGGACTGGTGTGTAGAGAACCCATAAATGCGGGAGATTTTATTATTGAGTACGTTGGTGAAATCATTGATGATAATGAGTTTAAACAACGGATATCTCAAAAGTCTTTGGATCGTGATGAAAATTTCTATTTTCTGTCAGTGGAGAAGGACTACATTATTGATGCGGGTCCGAAGGGGAATTTGGCACGCTTCATGAATCATTCCTGTGACCCGAATTGTGAGACACAAAAATGGTCAGTAAATGGTCTGAATCGAATAGGACTTTTTGCTATTAAAGACATACCAGCGGTAAGAAAATTATAATATAACTATATATATTGACATACAAACGTTAAGCAATGTCAACATTATAGGACACGGAACTAACATTTAATTATCATTGGGATGATTTGTTAGGAAATCAGAAAAAGTTATGCTTATGTGGAGCAGTTAAATGTGTTGGTGAAATAGGTGGCAAAAACAGAGAAGAAAAGGTTTCTAAAGTAGGTTTTCCTTTAGACGATATAATTTTAAATTTAATAATATTTTGATATTGCTAGGAGAACACCGCAGTCGAAACAAACAAAGTTAAGGCCGGTTCCACACGGAAGAGAAAACCTTTAAAAAGGCTTCAAAACCGTTCCAGGGAAGCAAATGGGAAAAAATCAAGCAAAAAGCGTGCTAATACAACAGTGAAGACTCCAGTAAGGATTGAGGAACCAGCAGATGACCATAATAATGAGAACACATAACACCAGAACAGTGATAACTCCATTAATATTGCTGCCAAAATTAATGAGGACGACAATACAACAAATATATTTTGATATTAATTTTATATCCCTTCGCAAATCGTTTCATGCATGTATAGAGATAATTTAACAAAATTCTGTTTATAACGTGAGTAAAATTATTGTTAAAAATTGTTTTTATAATCAAATTATGTAGTTTAAATGTTGGATAGTTCGAAAATTTATTTGCAGATCCAAATAACAACATAAACTTAAAAAATTCCTCCAGTACGCAACTTTCAGTAGAAGACACTATTTAATATAATTACATAAGTCGTTGTTTTTATGCACTCATGTGGTGTTAGAAGTAATAAAAATAAATAAATGTAATTGAAATGCGCACATTCACCGTGATATCTCTATCTCCATAGACAAAGAGTCTGAAAATGTTTATTGTCAATAATTTGGTCTACTGCTTGAGCAAATTTTCTCCCATGACAATATAAAAATGTCTAAAATCTTTAAATCATACCTATATTTATAAATTATGTGTTAGAAATGTTGTAAAAAAATTTATTTTCACTTTTTTTTTACAAGATCTTAGTCTAAAGTAATTTTATTACAAAAAAAAAAAAAATGAGTTATGTCACAAAGTCTACATTTATGCGTAGTCCCTTTATATATCGGAACTAAAGCTTAATATCGTTTCCTCTACTTTTAATATACATGTAAATGAATGAAATGTCCACCTGACAGTGTGGTTCTTTTAACGATAATATCGTTATGATAATTTAAACTATTTCAAATAGTTAAATGATTTTCACTTTTTAAGCTAAGTTACTCAGTCGATAAATTCATTGCTTTTGTTATTCTTTTGGATTTAAAATGTTCCAACAAGTATGAGAAATCGATGGACGACGGGGTTTTTTCAATTGGGGAATAAACTCCATTATATTTGGCAATACGTTGTTGTTTTATGCTGAAGGATGCAGGTAACCGGCTTTTGGCGGAACTATTTTGGCTATTCTTCCAATAATAGTCTTTACAGATTCTTTCGATGTTTCATAAAGCGTTCCAAGCGTTAACAGGCGCAAACCATGATCATTCGAAATTTCTAACACTGACCATTTTTCTAGCAGTTTCAAGCAATTTCGCACAGAGTCTGTGGATACGCTTTCAGCTTAAAAGAGAAATGTACATTTCAAAAAAAATTTTACGTAAAGCTTTATAACACTTACCATATGGACAAGCTCCACTATTCACCTTATTTGATATGCTGTTAATAACGAACTTGATGAATTCAGTTTCGAGCATTGAATTTTTATACAGAATACTAAGTGATTGAGCTACGGAGAGATATGTATGACTAACCGGCGCTAAAACTTCACAAAGCGCTTTCTGTTCAGTCAGTGTGTCATTTGCCAAAAATATATCGGGCTGTTCATCTTGATTATCCCCATCCGGCACATAATCGATATATTCAGAGTCATCTGCATCCTCTAAGTATGCCGCAATACTACGGGCAATTTTACGGCTTTCGGCGTTGCTATCAGGTTCTTCTCTAACCTAAAAAAACAAGGCTAATTACAATTCAAGAAACATTTTACAAAACCCACCTCTGGTAACTTTATAAGATCGTTGACTATTAGTTCATCCAAATTAATTTCCAAAAGGTTACTTAATATCTGGGTTGGCTTGTGTAAAATAAATTCGTATCGTAGTACATCACAGTTTGCTAAAGCTGCATCAACGAGATTTTTTCTCGAAATTCCTGGTATATTTTCCGTTTCGGTATCCTATAATGACAAATATAAAAACAAAACAATAATCTTTAAGTTTTTTTGAGATCAAACGTGAACTTGCCGTTTTATTGGACTTTCCTTTTAATGACAACAATTCGTGGAAGGTTATCATTAATACGGATTGCAAAGCAAAATGTGGTGTAAGCGTATTTGAATAGTAGGATAACTCAATTGACGCCTCAATACTTTGCACAGGTTGTAAGTGAGTCTGTCCGCATTCATCCTTAGTACGCGTTATTAAACCTAAGTTATCAATGACATTGTTTATTATGCAAATGAAAAAGTCACGTTTATTACCTTCGCCTAATAAATCTGCAGAATAATTGACAATATGTAAAGAATCTCCCGCGAATGCCATATCTTTGCGCCCTTTTATCCGATTACGAAGTGAATCTAGTGCCAACGCGATATCAGTGGCTAGTGCGCCTTTGCGAAACTGAGTCAACATTAGAAATGCCAGCGCGTTTGTAGACATTACAGATGTGGCGGTAGCGCAATCATATACAACTTCTCTTGAAATGCTATCTATAAGTGTGCGATGTTCTTCGCATACCACGTCAGTGCCATATAAAGATGAGGTTGATTGGTTGTGCTGTAGTTTCCTGTGAATGAATTCGCACATCAATAATTTTAATAATAGAATTTATAACAATTTTTAACCTACCTTTCGGAAGGCTTGTATACTTTGAAATGGCTATCATCTGTGGCAACTTTGTTATATGATTGGACGAGTTCTTTTATGGAGTATGGTTCGTTAAAATCGATGCGCATAAGACCGTACTTTGAGTGCAAAGTCTGTAATATTTTAAATTCGTAAATATCCAATATATACTGGAATTTCTTAAAGCACAAACCTTCCAAATTCCTGCCATAGCTTTCCAGAATGACTCCGGTACCTTTTTCTCACCTTTTTGTTCACATACAAAATTTCCATCAACTAGACGCTCATAATTAACCGAAACCGGAACTAGTAAGGCATCTGGGATGCTATGGTCCATAAAGGCATTTACAATTACTGATAAAATACCACCTTTTGGCATACAGGGCTTGCCGGTGCGGGTGCGTCCGCCTTCAATAAAAAATTCAACATTATGGGACATTTTTAGCGCATGTTGAATGTATTGCTGAAGAATAGCTCTGTAAAGAATGTCTTTTTTTCCAACTACAGGATCGATTTTTCGCTTAATGAAGAAAGCTCCAAGGCCACGTAGAAGTCCGCCGAATACGGGAATTTGTAAATTGTCGCCTGCAGCTACTAATGGACTGCGAATGTCATTATTGGTCAAAATAAAAGTAACCATTATGTAGTCGAGATGGCTTCGATGCAATGGTAAAAATATTAAAGGAATACCAGGTGCACGTTCTGAAGCTTTTTTTAATGTTTCTATTTGTCTTGTGTGCGTTACTACTCCAGATAAAAAGCATGGTAAAAGCTTGTACAATAACCAGGAAGTAAGCATTATTAAGTAGTGGTTCAGCGTGGAACGCATATTCATTAAAATATTATTAGCACGTCGTTCTTGATTTGACAAAATGTCTTGGTACTTCTTTGACTCTTCTGTGTCGTTTGATGTATCACCAATTAAATTACATGTTTTGTGTGATTCAATTCTCTGTTCACGTACGATTTGTTCTGCAGCTTGCTTGATAGCACGTTGTATCATTAGATCTTCTTGTGTAGGACCAGATACCTGAAAAGCAGAAATTACAGATGATTATTTTATATATGATGAATACGAGAAATGCAACCACCTGTGGATATTCAAAACGTTTTATGCGCAAACATTGCGCTAGAAACGGGAAGTAAACACCCCAGTCAAACATTGATTGGTATGGCTTTTTACCGGCATGAGGTGTTAACTGCAACATATTGTTTGTGCCTTGTGCATGTGTGAGCGCATTGGCCTGTTTTGTTTCCTAAAAATACAATATTTTTTAAATTTATTATGACGTAACAAATAACAATTTGTAACATATAAGGCTAGTTATGTATGTTTATATAAAATTAACGCCGGCATATCATCCCACCTCAAACCAACCACGCGCGCGGAATTCATCGTCGTACATGATATACTCAAAACTGTCAGCAAAAATTGCAGGACTTAAATAACAATAGCTATTATTAGCATTCAGTTTTGGAATTTATGCTAATATTTTTACTAAACAACACAATTAATTTGCACTGCAACTGTAGTTTTACTTTAATCCGCTACATGGAGCACTAGCCAACAAAAAATATGCAATGCAAACATCAATTGGCATAATAAGTAATGTTGCCAGATTAGAAACTATAAATAATTAGTTGCAAATTTCACGTAACGCTCTCTTGTATAAATTGTAATATTAGTTTTTATGTGATTTAATTGGTTATTATTATTTTTTTAATTTAAAATAAAAAAGTGATTCTCTATACATGCATCAGTCAAACCAACATAATGTAGTAGTTGCCATTTATTTAAAAATTCTGAAAAAGCTCATTAAATTTTACGCATCTGGGCTGTTTTTAAATTTTCGAAAGATATGAACAAATTAAATGTTATATTCGCAATTTGTATATGTTTAACCTAACTATACATTATATTGTATTTTTAGTTAATAATGTTTATTACGATTGACTTCATTCTATGATTCAATGAAATACAGTTTGTAATATAAGAATTAGAATTTATGCTTTTGTGTACTTAAAGCAGTACTTGGATCTTAAAAATGTACAAGCCTAATATTTTCAATCCAATAAAATATTTGAGACGAATAAAGTATAAAAATATTATTATTATACAATAAATACATATGTATATAATTTGGTAAATATGACTTTTTCAAAAATAATCTTTATATAAATACTTATGTACAATATATGGAGATGGTTATAAATAAAAATATCTAATAATATGCCCCTTATTTTTTACATTTTCCAGAAGCAATTAATGCCTTCAAGTACAATCTGTCTAGTACAGTTAAAACGACCTCTATGCTATAGAAAAGTCAAGTAAATTATTATATTGCATTGGATCACGCTTTGTCTATGGGTAACTATGACTCTTCTTTCCGCTATCAATTAATCTGAACGTATAAAATTATTTAAAAAAAACATGAAACATTCAAAAATATTTGTTTGTATTAATATAAGCGCGTGCAAAAATTAACACTAGTATAATCATAATAAAAATGCTTTGCTGTTTTTTCATAATTATTCATATTTTTAATTTGACGTTACATCTAACATTCGGAATAAAATAATGAAATATTTTGGAACATGAAATCTGTTAGTATCACTTTATATTTATTTCAAAATCATGTATTTTGCTTAAAAATCGGAAAAAAACTAAAACATGTTTTGTTTATCGAAACACACGTTCGTATATTGTATATGTATGTATATGCATATGCAAGTAATATTGAATAATATATGTAATTATATGCACTGTGTATTAATTGGGCATTTGTTTGTTGAAAAAATGATGTTTTTAAATATATATTAATGGAAAAGTGCGGCGTTTAGAAATCGTTTTTAATCAGTTCTTAATAAATTAAAATACATCGCTTACCGGTTGAACATTTCTACGCAGTGTTGTTAACATTTCATTGCCCATGGTGTTGAACTTTACAATTGTTGGCCGATAATTGATATTCAATTTCAAATGAGGAAATAGATTGGTTAAGATTTCCAGCGTTCTGTAACAAATATATACAAAAGTATCTTAGTATAAAGTAATTTATTAAGAGAATTTAATCGATTGATAGAAGCATATTTTAAATAAATAGTTATGTACAATTAATTAAATATATAATTTACATCCGAATGATATTTAAATTCTATATATTGTGTGTGCATATGTATGTATATATGTATGTATGTATATACTCTTAATACATCAAGTACATAGTAATACGTATTAAGTTATCAATCAAATTGGGAAACCGTACAAGCACTCATAGCAATGAGGGTCCTAAGTTCAACTTCGGGAAACATATAGATTATAAATTAATGAGTTGCTCTTTATAATTCAATAGTTACTGTATAATTCATACATTTGAAGATTAACACAAGTATTTATGCGTTTATAAAAAGGTGTTAATCGATTTATAATATACTCAAAAGCGAGAAAGTATTTATGTACATATGTATGCAATTAGTTAATAACACTTCATATAAAGCCGCCTATAAAGGTTTCATTATCCTTTTAAGAGTATAAGTACGCATTTTGTTAAAATTATGTCGCCAAGAGTAAACATATAAAACACTAAATAGACAAATTTAAATACGTATTTATGTACATATGTAAAATTATACCTTAGCACAGCACATATTTAGTTAGTTTAACCTATCAGGACTCCATAACCAGTGGCATCAAATAAATTTAAATTATTAAACGGTGAAATTTATGTATGGATTTACATAGTTGTATATATATAAGAACATATCAAAATGTGTGAATATGTTTATTATATAACGCATATACACATGTATGTATGAAAATGGTACTTTTATATAGAATTTTTATATAATAATATAAAAGGGGATAATTTTTTCGTATCACATTACTTAAATTTGTCATGTATTTTTATTTTAAAATATCTGACAATTTGCCTACAACATTTTATATTTTTATTTACTTACATACATCTATGCAAATGTGAATAAATATAAGAATTTATCGAATAAATTAATTCGAAATTAATGAGAAGAAATTTAAATAGTCTAATTAGTGATATTATCCATTGTTGATTGTCATTATTTTTTAAGTAATAGCTTTAAATATCGGATTGGTGTAAACAATATGCAAACAATTTATAATCTACCTAAAATCACCATTTTTATAAAAATAAATTAGTAATTAAATACGTTAAGTAAGTGCATTACTTCTGTTTTTTTTTTCGAGGAGCTCCAAGATAACATTTATTAATTAATTTTTTTTTTAGGCGAAACAGAATAAATTACCTACGTCTTTTCTACCAAATTTTTGTCACACCTGCACATATTATGAAATAAAAAAAGATAGAATTACTGTGTTTCGTACGCCGTTAAATCTCTTCACCTTCAAATTTAATTCAAAAGATCGTTTTGCTAATATAAAACTGTCATAAGTTGCGATTCATTATTCAGATGCTACAGTCGTAGTGGACATTGTTTATGTTTTTATGCATTTTTTTTATTGTCGGTTAATTACTGTAAAAAAATAATTTGAATTCAAAGGTTAAAACAAAGATTTAAAAAATATTTATATCAAATGTATGTTTTTAAATTGTTCTCAAATATAAGTTTCTGAAACGGATGTACATTATCCTATGACTACTTTAAGGTGTCGTACCGTTACTACATAGATAAATGCATGTGCATATTTTACTGCGCTTGCATATGTATACATACGTTACTCAAATAAGCAAGGAGAGTAAAATACTGACAAAATATAGTTGCAAACTAAAATTGAAAAAAACTATAAAATTGTATTATACGTTACTGTATACATACGTTACTCAAATAAGCAAGGAGAGTAAAATACTGACAAAATATAGTTGCAAACTAAAATTGAAAAAAACTATAAAATTGTATTAAATATGTGGTATTTGCATAGCTATAAATCCATGCATATTCGGTATTTACTTATACTACGAGTTTACGAATTCATCAACTGCCCCAACTACTAACTGCGCCGGTAGACTAGTAAACAAAAACCGATATTGAACTTGACGTGACACAACGCTCAAGTTGATGAAATTACCTTGTTTTTGCGTAGATATAGTAAACGATGAGAACCACTGATGCCAACTCAACACAACCGATGGTAGACATCTCCACAGCACCTTGCACAAAGTTCAGCAATGAAGCTAACATTTTGGTTAACTAATTACGTTTTTGTTTTTAGTAGTACTCGTTTCTATGTTTTAATGCTATATATATTAATGCTTTATAATATTTCACATATGTAAGTAAATGCGAACACATATGTCACAATAGTGTTGTGTTTAATTACTTTTATTATTTTTGTTCTTTTTTGATAGCAAAATCACACGATCGCTCTAATTAAACACATACGTATATATTTTTACATATGTATATACAGTATGTATGTATAAACAATAACAAAAGCGATCACATTTAACAATTGAATGTCTTTAGCTACTGCGCCGCCATACTCTATCTCATTGATAAGGCCAACGGCTGCTGCTAAGCGGGCGACGTATGATCTGTGACGTATTGTGTTGGTGGCTGCTGGCTGCTGGAAAAATATCATACGAGGGATTCACTTGTGCGCTGTAGATTATAAGGAGACATGTACCGTATGCAACATGCATGTATTAATTGACTATCCGTCAGTTAATCAGACAATCGAATTACGCGTCCACTAATCTTCACGTAAATCGTTACAAATGTGCATCATTCTGATTACCCTGATATTATACTCGTAGTGATGCCCGCTATACTATCGATAATATGTAATGAAATTAACTATGTTGCGGTGTGAATATAAGCAACTAAATGCTATCCACAAATAAGAAGAGTAGCTATTATTTCTGCAACTGTCCACACCGGCGAAGTGTTGACGACTGTTATTATGGTGAAACTGTCGCTCGATGTTCAGTATTTTTGTATTTTAATTAAATCTCAATTGGCGCACGGCCGACCTTTTCTCGGTTTTCTCAGGCGAATGGGAGCGTAAGCTTTGCACTCAGTTCTAATCACTAGCGAAATATTGGGAGAACTGCGCAAAGCATAAGACAGCATGATAACAAACAATGGGCCTATTGCCCTTGGGTTCGAATAATTTAAATTTACAAACTAATGTGGATCGAAACATATGACTTATTGTGGGTATAATTAAATTATAGAAATTTTTCTTATTTGGGAATTAATTATAAACATAACAATGACTATATATTTAGGAACGATTTTTTTGTTTTACAAAAAAATTAAAAAAGTATAAAAGCTTAAGGAGCAGAACGAAGAAAAGTTTCATAAATATTATATATTTAATTTATATTATAATTAATAGTTTAAAAGCTCGCATATTTAAATATGTGTATATGCTACACCTGAGTACATATGTATATATCATTATTGAATCTGATTGACTTCTCGAATCATATAATTTAATTTAAAGGGTTTCTACCATTCACACATGCCTAAAAATCGAAAATAAATAGGTATACAAAAATTTTATTACGGAGTTTTTTGTTGTTCTTGTAGCGGTAGAATTCTGCAGAGTTGAGAGTCCTTGGCCGGATAAAAATCCGGGTTCGTTCCGGTTACATAGACCCGAGTGTTGTGAGCAAGGACGGAGCATTTTAAAACTGAAATATCATTCAGTGACTGTGTCTTTTAATATTTTATTGTTTCTGTTTTCCAATTCGAGTCGAATTGAGGCATGATTTTGTTATTTTTGAACTTACTCGTAACACTAGTAAAGTTTGACCAAAAGCTATTTGACGCTCTAAGACCACCCGCAACCTCTTAGTGGTAATGAAAAGATCACATAAATTTCATCACTAAAAAATAGCGCACGGTTTTTTTTCACAAAATTCCTGTGGTATATTATCTTAAATAATAACATTAGTCGTGTTTTTTATAAAGTATTTTATATTATGAATAGAACTCTTGTAACTACTCTTCAATTACATATTAAGAAAAGCATAATAATCGAACTCCACCCATTTTACTTCTTAGCTGGGGCTGGTTTTTTCGCAGTAGCCTTCTTGGTGGCCGCCTTCTTCTTACGTTCAGCTAAAATTTTCTGCAACATTTTTGTGCGGTTAGCTTGCGCCTTGGTGGCCACAGCAGCAAAGTGCGATTTCGCCAATTCTACGTTCCTCTTCTTAGCGACTGCCAGAGATTTAGCAATAGTACGCTTCTCAGCAGCTAACGCAGCACGACGTCTCAATACCTCAGCGTAAGGATTCAATTTGATCAGTTGGCGAACGTTAGACAATGGATTCAGACGGCGGACGCGACGGAACACCTTCTTACGTGGATCACGTAATACTTTACGGATTTCTTCGGATTTCAGTAAACGTGACAAATCGGTGTTGGCCATTTTAGGTTGGGGCAAATTGTAACCTTTCTTCAAAGCTGATGGTGTCTTCCACGAGCCAAATAATTCGTTCAAACGAGCGAACGCAGATTCAGTCCAGATGACGAAACGTCCTACGTGACCACCTGGCGCAAGTTTCAACAAATTCATTTTGTCAACGTTCATTGTTTCAATGCCAGGTATGTTACGGAAAGCACGACGCAGACCTTCATCCTTGTAGTAAACAATCAAAGGACCACGGCGAGCGATACGGCGACGATCGCGCATTGTACCACGACCAGCACGGAAACGTTGCGACTTGTACACCTATGGTTTAAATATAAAACAATTTGCGTTACAATCTGGACAACTATTGTATATTTTGTATAAATATATTCAATTATTGCATATTTTGTACTTTTCAAATACCCCAATTGAAAAGTATTGAAACTTCTCACTGGAACGCCTATGAAAAATTTTACTATAGCAGTACTAATTTCAATTTGATTCCAACATTAACAAACTATATAACTTTGTTTGCATCTGCACGGAATACTGCCAAATTAACCAGAAGGTATGTAACTCACCTTTTGAATGTCAGCCCAAATTTTCGTACGTCTTAGGAACACTACAGCTTGCTTGGTTTTTTGTAGTTTCTGCACATCATCAGACACCACCAATGGGAATTCCGATACACCATCAATAATATGGCCCTTGGATTGAACTAGGGCTGGAACACCAGATGCAGCTATAGCCGAAACGAGAGCGTAACGGCGCTGGTTGACATTTACCTTGCGGTGCCAGCGGCGGAAGGTTTTGGTTGGAGCAAACATACGTCCACCACGACACATGTTACCGAAAGCACCCTGACCGGAACGGTGGGTACCACCTCCGCGAACACGGGGAATACGAGCGACGGCACGACCAGTACCCCAAGATTCAGCAGACGTTTGGTGACCTAAAAACAATTTTTATGGGTTATTATATTTACTTTATATACTAGTCAACAATTCTTTACACACCTGCTTGCTCGCTAACGGCATAGGGTTGACGATTGTTGCGACGAACTAGCTGGTGCACTTCGTTAACAATATCCGGACGAATGGGGGCTTTGAACACTGCAGGCAAGCAGATGTTCTTATCCTTAAGCTGTTCATTTTTGTCTGAATAGACAGATACCAAAGGTCTAGCGTTGGCTAAACTCTAAAAGTAAAAAATTAAAATAAAATAAATAAAAACCAAAGCACAGTCAATTATTTTCCATTTCTCCATTAATTTTCTGCCAGCTATGAGCGGCGTTGTAATGCCACTTAACACGTGTACGATACTTTCCGTATGAAGTTTTGTATATTATTTCCGTGTTTTAAGAGTTTTGTAGCAGCTAATCACTGGTAAATTACAGAGCTCACTTTTTCCAAGAAAAACTCACCATTTTTGCTTCCTAATTGTTAAAAAATACGCGTAAAATCCCGCTGTAATAGCAGAAAACGTCCTCCACCAAACAATAGGGGACAGAAAAAGACAGCATTTGGGCGGAAGCCCAACATGGCGGATAATTTCTGTACATTCGAACTTGTAGATGTCGCTACTTAATGTGAACTAAATTGACAGCTGCAGAGAGCGTAGTGTGAATGGTGACCTCTGCATTCAAAGTTTATTGCAATATTTATAATATTTACGTAAAACATAATATAAACTATTATGTATGCAAAATCAACCAGAAAATAATAACAATTATATTGATTACTCATTGCTTATTAATTGATGTCTGCAATATAAATATGTAATTTTATTACTACTCTCAAATTTCTGGTCAGAGCATCGTAATGTTAGCCCTTGGTCGGACAAAATCCAAGTCAATCGTAGGAGTAATTTTAACGCATATATTCCAAAAGTAGCCCCCTACATTCCCTAAATGGACTGAATAATAAACACGGAACATTCCTCCAAAATGTATTGTTGAAAAAATAAATTCTTTATGCTTCAATTTTTGTAATTTATTTCAGCGCGTTTTGTACAATAGTAATATATGTATTAACAAGCATTGTGTAATCAAAAACATACTTAGACATACGTATATATACATATATATATATATATATATATATTTTTTTTTTTATATATATATAAGGTATAATTATGTGAATACATGGAATTAATTATGTTACCGCAATATTTTATATAATATTAAGTGATGCAGAAATGTGCATGTGTAATTAATGCACAATTAATTAAATATTGCATACTTGCACAAAGGCGCCCGATTAGCTAAGCCAAGCGGTAAATCAATTGATAAATGGCACACTCGAATGGAATTGGATTAGATTAATTAAATATGTTAAGTGAATTTGGCATATGGTAGGCTAGAATAATAGGAAACATAACTTAATTGTATTGTATTTTTTGTTGTGAACATAATAATTTTATTATTCTAAAGAGTAGTCTCAGGCACGATATCTTGTATTTGTAGTTGTGACTCATACGATTGTGATAGTTCCTCTGAGTTTTTTGATTTTAAAAGTTGAGGCTGCTGTGCTTTAGCATTATAAGTGAAACTTTCTCGACCAATACAATTATCATTGGCAATACATTTTTCTCCAATAAATTTCTTGTCCGCGCCAAATGACATTTCCACAATTCTCTGTTCTAATCTGCGCACGCGTGCTTGATATCTGCGCTTGTTTTGCTCCAAGAGTTGTGTTAGGTTTCTTAGAAATATTGCAAACAATATTAATATGCATAAAGTTTTTAAAAAATTCAAGAAAATCTTACAAATTTGATTTTTGCAAATCCTGAATATTATTCTGTAACTGGACGTGTCTTTCATCTGTATTAAGTTGCGAAGCTGTAACAGATGCAATTAACGTTTGTATGCGACTTTTAAGCTCAGATTCGCGTGTCAATGCCTCTATCAATTGTTGTTCTGTAAGTGCGACATGCTCTGACTCGGAATACGATACTCTATTTTCTGCCATCTGTTCACGATGGAAAAGTGCGCTACTCGCATCTGTTGTAATTTGAAGTTGCAATTGCAATTGAAGTTGCAATTGCTGCAAAGCTTCTTCAAGCGAGCTATTGCGTTCGTTGGCAATACGATTTTCTGCTTCCGTTGATTCTATCCTTGATTTCAATGTGATATTTTCCTCTCGCAAATTCAATAATTCTTGCATCATTACAGCCGTTTCGAGATCAAATTGTGTGTTACTAACTTTTTCCACCATTCCTCTACTACTTTCGATGGCTACGAGCGATTTCTCATACAAGTCGCTAAACGGTGACTCCAAATTGACTATAGTATTTTGTACAGTTGAACGGCGTCCTTTCAATTTGGAAACGTGGTACCGTAATCGGTTGTCATCGTCTGTAGTCCATGGTATGCATACTTTATCCGGAATACTAAATCTAAAATTGAAAATATATAATTATTTAAATCAAATGAACCTTTTGTGAGTTTTGAAATTACGTTGACTGCCAGGGCCCCAAACTATTTTCACAAATGTTTTTTTCACTTTCTAAGCGATCTAATAGGTGTCGTGCCACTGTCTCTACAGCTCTTCTACTCTCTTCAGAGCTGTGAGATTTTTCCGTCATTAATGCTAACCTAAATTTTTAATACAGTTATGAAAGATTTGTTATTTATATTCACATAAGCATTATTATGCCTTTCATACTTGCTCTCCAGCAGTGCTAACATAACATCGTAAGCTTCTATTGCACGATCACTGCAATTTACTGCAGTCTGCAGAGCTATCGCATTAGATTCGTATTTGCCACAAAGTAAGTACAGGTGTTCGCAGTGTTCTTTACACTCGTCTAATGAGAGGGAGAGAATTGTGTTTCGCATTTTCAGGTGTTCAACTTTTCGTTGTAGTCGCTGCATTTCCGTATCCATTTGAGATATTTCGGAGTAACTATTCGTCATGGCTTGCTCAACTATGTCGTCGTCTTGCATCTGAAAATGTACGAGATATAACTGCTTTACGCAATTTTCCTCAAAAATATTTATTTTAGTTCACGAACTTCTGTACTAGGAATGCCTTTTTCAGTTTTTGACTCCTGTTTGTGTGGTATTGGCCTACTGCCGCATTTCAATTTAACACGTTCAGCTATTTTCGCTACAGGTGGTGGGACTTGGGGAGCTGATAACAGCTCATACGGTTTTAGAGACGTTACAACATCTGTAATACAATTTACAACAAAATGCTTTGCTGAGAAATAATTAGACATTTTATAATAAATACCAGACTGTGTCATCCTTTTGGGATCACAATCACTATTTTTGTCTTCACTAACAATCGTTGATGCGAATTGCCCAGTACTTTGCTTTTGCTCAAGGGGGGAGATTTCGTTATTAGCTATTTCTGACTGTAGTAGTGCGATTTGAGCTTTTAAATGTAGAATCTCTTCTTGAAGTGCCTTCGTATAAATAAAAGCGTTCAATATAAAAATGCGGTTTAGAAAATTTTATATACCACCTCCACTTGCCCTTTGCTAACCGCATCATTAATCCGATATTGGTCTGTTAAATCTACGCAATGGACATTATCGCCTGTGCTATGACTTTTACATATCGATTTTTCTGCTCCACTTTCAACTATATCAGTTTGACATTCAGCATCGGGGTTGGTCAAGTTTAGCTCGGAATTGTAAACAGACACGTCTTCTTGAAAACTCAATTCTGTTGGAAAAATAATACAAGTTTTTTATGGTAATATTTTTACTGAGTCTATAGGAGAATTAGCTTACCACTCTCATCAGGCTCATTTTCCTCTAATATTACGGTATCTTGTTTAGCTCTTAATTTCTTACTTAACTCAGCGATGACGCAGTGCATTTCTGTTATGCGACATTCATGTGCTGCACTGACAACTTCTAATCGACGCAGACACAAATCTTTTTCTCCGTTGCATTCCTCCAACTGATGTTGTAAATCTGCTCGTTGTTGTTCAGAAATTTGAAGACGATGCATTAAGTCTCGCACTTGAGATTCCAACTGTTGAAGTGATAGATTTTCCACCTAAAAATAATACACACACAGTTCGGCATACATATTATTACATATTATCAGAACTGAGGGCATTTTGTAAGACTACTTTAAATCTATGCAGCGGTAGTGGCTGTGATATCATCGCATACTCCCATTCGGTTGGGACAATATTTTCATTACAAGACTGTTGTTGTTGACGACGTTGCTGCATTTCGCTGCAGCACATACAGCTAAAACTTCTCGTAATTGGTGGTAAATATTCCATGATCATAATAATATAACGCGGTTTACGCCAATAAGCTTCATTTAAATAATTTTGTAGTGATTTTCGAAAATTGTATGTTTGAATTTTTATAAAAATTGAACTTGTACGTCATTCAAATTTTAGTTTTCTAAACACCTTCTTTATTTTGTACTGACCTTGCACTGTTTTTTTTCTGTTTTAATATTCGTCCTATCACAAAAGCACTTGCGCAGTGATATGTCAATAATAAATAAAAGAAAATACGGGCACTACTTCATCACCACTAACATTTCTTTGTTCTTATTACTCCAAACAATTTTAACGTATCATCCACTAACCTTTCCGATATCCAGTGTGGAACAGGAGCTAATGTTATTATCACTTTCATTGTTGTCGCGTTGAGTGTGATCAGGTGATTCAATTTCCTTGGTAACGACAATATCACCAGCTCTAGGAGTGTTGCTACTAACAAATACCACGTCTGTGACATTATTTCCCAAATGAACTTCTTTGGTATTGGGTGTAGTAAAGCGTCGGCCGACAGATTTTGGCCCAGCAGGACCTTTGGCCACGTCCGCACTGCGTTGAATTTTGCTGACGCGTGCAAGGTGAACATCGTTAAACATTTTTAATCCAAGTGTTTTTTTACTTTCGATTTTCGTCAATAAAAGAGTTTTTCTTGGGAGATGAGATACTGCCCTCTTAATGCGTTTTAAAGCAATCCAAATCGTACTATCACTACCCGTACGCCCAATTGAAAATTGTTTCGTTTTCTTCACATTGTTAGAGCTTTCTAAACCGAAATATATCATACATTTTACAACAATTTTAAGGAACTATATTTTGAGGTTTTCAAATATTTATTTATTTATTTATTGGTAATTAGAGGATTTTAAAAATTGTGATATTTAGCACAAACTAGAAAGGCATATAAAAACGGAATATTAATGTGTACAAGAAAATGGAAAAAGCATAAGCAAATAATTGTCAATATAGCAAAAGGAAATGCCACAAAATTACATGGCGCCACAAAATCTTTATGGTGACATAGACTATAATGATTGTGAGGATATTTAAATATTTTATTTTATTGAATTGCAGTTATTTTACTTAAATAACTTATTTATTTATTCACCTAAACTTTATTTAATATGAAATCTTTATATCTTGTGATCTCTATGAACCACCCTCCTAGCAACTTATCGGTTAAGTCACCAGTTAATTACCCAACAGCTCTTTCAGAGGTTTCTGTTAAACTTCCTATAATTTTCTTAAACCACAATTGAAAATTTTAACTCCTCTATTGTAACTGTGATCCTTCATCCTGATTTGTTAGTTTCCGTTCTAATTTCTCAATGGATTGCAGATTCCGTAGCGTTGATTTGTAGGCAATATATAGCGTAAGAATGAACGTATAATTCCATTGAAAAGTGCGGCAAGTCCGTTTTTTGAGCAAATGTTGCAGTGTGTGGCAACTCTGTGAAATAGAAGAAAAGCATTTGTAATTTTACTTGAGTATTACATGTTATTTGGGGTGGATTCGTGTTATTTTTTAATACAAAAGTTAAAAGATGATGAGTCGTAAAAGACGAGCTAGTTCTATTTCTAGTAAGCAAGATGAGGATCCCTTACAAATGGATGATTCAACTCCGGAGCAATCTCCAGTTCTACAAACTTCCGTACGCAAAAAACGCCGACCAGACCCAAGTGAATTGTGCCAGCAGCTGTACGATTCAATACGAAGCATTAAAAAAGAAGATGGCGCTTCATTGTGCGACACATTTATACGTGCACCAAAAAGACGTCAGGAGCCCTCTTATTACGACATAGTAACGAATCCTATTGATTTACTGAAAATTCAACAGAAATTAAAGACGGATTCTTACGACGATATAGATGATTTGATGCAAGATTTCGAACTTCTGGTGAAGAATGCTAAAGCATTCTACAAGTCGGACACTGTTGAGCATCAAGACGCCCAATCACTTTGGCAGTATATTCTGATAAATAAACATAGAATATTGGATTCAAATGGTATAGTTGAAGATGAGCCTAAAACGAAACGTCTCTGTCGCAATCCCAGACGGTTGACTGGAACCACCAGTAACAATGGTTCAGTTGAAGTAGATAATGAATCAACACGATTCGATGAGGAGATAAATCCCTACGAAGAACTTTTTGCCGTTGTTATGAACGCAGTGGACGTTACCATGAATGATCGACCGCTTCATCGGATGTTTCTTTTATTGCCGTCTAAAAAAATGTATCCTGATTATTATGATGTCATTGAACACCCAATAGATTTAAGATTAATAGCTACAAAAATTCAAATGAATGCTTATTCGAACCTTGTGGAAATGGAACGCGATCTTTTACAAATGACAAAGAATGCTTGTCAATTTAATGAGCCCGGTTCACAAATCTATAAGGATTCAAAAACTCTAAAACGTCTTTTCACGCAAAGACGCATGGAAATTGATAGTGGTAAAATTAAACCATCACGTCGCGTCAAAACTTTATCAAGTGCAGCAATTTCGGGTATGCTTTTTCCATAAACGTTAATCATTAAAGCATTTTTTTAAATTTTTATATTACAGCTATGAAGGAAGAAGTTGATAGTTCTGATRATGAAGAAACAAGCAAAAAAGGTGAAGGCCCGATGTGGGCACTTTTTGATCATTTATATAATGCACCTGGTTCTTCAGAGCATCCTGGAGCAACAGGCCCTCCATTGGGTACATCATTGTGGAAATTGCCGGTACGTCGTTTTCATCCTGAGTACTTTGAACTCATTAAATATCCGATATCAATGTGTCAAATACATACTAAACTGAAAAAAGGAGATTACGCTAACATCAGCGATCTTACCGCTGATCTCTGCCTTATGTTAGATAATGCAAAAAAAGCATTTCCATCAACACATCGTACGCACAAGGATGCCGTGAAGATGTTAAAAATAATGAATACAAAGTTGGTTGAAGAGTCGTTGGAACCGGAAACTAGCGACATGGATGATGACGGTGATATTGATGGGGATACGGAGGATACATTGTTAAACAATCGTGACACACCACGTGAAAAGAAAAAAGGCCGTCCGCGTATTAATTCTAATAATACAAGTGCGCCCAATACACCTATCAGTAATTCACCAAAGGCAAGTAGGATTCCGATAAACGCTGTCATAAAGAAAAAAATTTTAAGCATACAAAGGTATTTGGTTGATTTTACTATTGGAAATCGAAAGCCCATTGACCTGTTTATGGAGAAACCACCTAGAAAAATTTATCCCGACTACTATGACATTATACAAAATCCCATTGACATGAATACAATTGAACACAATATACGTTGTGATAAATATGCTACAGTAGAAGATGTAGTTGCAGATTATCGACTTATGTTTTTGAATTGTAGACAATATAATGAAGAGGGATCCACAATTTATGAAGATGCGAATAATTTGGAAAGAGCATTGAATGAAAAACTACGAGAATTCCCGGGTTTAGCAGACATTAAAAAACCGCCACAAAAATTGGGCAAACCCAGTGGTCGTAGAAAGACTGTTGTTGTTGATAAATTGTGGCAATTTTATGAGACCATACGAGAATATCAAGAACCAAAAGGCAAGCGACAATTGTCTTTAATATTTACTAAGCTTCCATCGAAGAATGAGTATCCAGATTACTATGATATTATAAAGGAACCAATCGATATGGAGCGTATAGCGCAAAAGTTAAAGCAAGCTAGTTACGAGAGCGTAGATGAGTTGGCGGCTGACTTTTTATTGATGCTTGAAAATGCTTGCAAGTATAATGAACCGGACTCACAGATATACAAGGATGCCCTTGTATTACAGCAATTGACACTCCAATTGAAACAAAGCTTAAGAAATGAACAATCATCCACACCAGATGTATCACTAGCTGTACAAGAATTGTTTCTTAGTTTGTTTACTCAGTTATACAATCACCAAGATGAGGCAGGAAGATGCTATTCTGACTCTTTAGCTGAGGTCCCAGAATATGATGAGATTGCTGATGGTAACGGTAAAATGAGTAAAACTCGAGGAATCTCACTGGATTTGATAAAACGCCGTTTAGATAAGCTGACATATAAGCGGTTAGATGTTTTTCAAGAAGATATTTTTTCATGTCTCGAAAGAGCTCGCCGTTTATCCCGAACGGATTCCGACGTATTCCAGGATTCAATTGAACTCCAGATGTTCTTCATTAAAAAGCGTGATGAATTGTGCAAATATACCTTCAGTTCACCAGCTCTACTGTACACTGTAGAGAATTTACTGGCGGAGGTAGAAGTAATGCGTCAACAGAAAGTTGCACAAGAAGATCAAGACCAGGAGGATAAGGATGATTTGGATACGGCTGCAATGCAAGGTGAAAGTATGACCATCAATCAGAAAGTATTTTCGCCTGGAGATTTTGTGTACTTTCAACTACCGGAGAACAAAATTCCCAGCATTGCATACATTGAGCGCCTTTGGACAACAGCAGATAATGTGAAGTGGATGCATGGATCAGTTTTCTTGCGGCCACATGAAACATACCATGTTACAACGCGAAAATTTCTCGAAATGGAGGTATTTAAAAGCAGCGTTTCTCAGACGATTCCAATGGACAAGGTGCTTGGAAAATGTTATATAATGCACATCAAAGATTATATTAAAATGCGTCCAGAAGGTTATGCCGATAAGGATGTATTTGTTTGTGAATCAAGATATAATGGCCGCGCACGTTGTTTCAAAAAATTCAAAATATGGCCTTTTGTACGTGAGAACGATCCTGTTCGTTTTGTTCCCAGAGATGAGCCATTAGAGCTGAAAAGAGTTATGTCGGTATTTAAAGAACGCATTGAGAAGCACAAAGGCGAATTGGAAGAGCTTAAGTTACAAGAGACATTAGTGGAAAAGGAAAAACCAAATGTAATATGCGATGCGCTACCTTTAAATTCGGAACCGAACAGTGTTTACTATCAGCAGTTTAACACGATTTGCAGTGGTGCGGTTAAAATCGGTGACTTCGTATACGTGGCTACCCAAAGTGGAAAGCAATCGATTGCACAAATTCATCAAATATGGGAAAGCGGTAGCAAATCATATTTCAAAGGACCCTGGCTTTTGACTCCAAGCGAGATAGTATCGCCGTCAAACAAACAATACTATCGTCAAGAACTTTTATTGTCGACCGTTGAAGACATTAGTCCATTAATCGCCATTGTTGGGCGCTGTGCCGTTTTGGAATATACCGATTACATAAGTAGTCGTCCCACTGAGATTCCAGAGTGCGATGTCTACATTTGTGAGTATGTTTACGACGAATTACGTAAATCATTACGTAAGCTCAACACACCTGGTGGTTTACGGAAATTTCAACATAGTCCTGAAGTAACACAGGATGAGATATTCCATTTTAAAACCCATTTGAAGCCTATTAGAGATGTTAAAGGGGCTGAAGCCCAGGAAAATTTGGCTTTGATGGAAGACTCATTAGATGGTAACCCACCGTCGGTCAATTCGGATATAGCGGCAATATCGTCGCCAGCTCCTTCGGTATCTTCCACACCGATATCGTCGAAAGTGAAAAATAAAACAACTAAAAAGAGCCTAACTGGTTATATTCTTTATTCAAGTGAAGTGCGCAAAGGTGAGTACTTTTAACATAGTAAACTAACATTTCACTTAAATCTTTACTTTTCTAATAGGAATTAGTCAGAGCAATCCTGATGCTTCATTCGGGGATATTTCACGTATGGTGGGCACGGAATGGAAAAATTTACCAGCTAGCGTCAAACAGAGTTGGGAGGATCGTGCTTCACGCTTAAATGAGGAGTCAGCTGCCCGCCGGGAAATAGATGAAAGTTTGAATTGTGCAGCTGGTGCGGTAAGCGGTAGCCCAGGGCCCAATGATCAGCAGAATGGTCATATATTTGAATGTCTATGGGATAAATGTGATTATCAATTTGAAGATGCTGTCGACTGCATGGAACATTGTATTCAAGATGGCACTGGCCACATTCAACGTTCGGCCATGCAAGGCAACGATACTGAATTCACTTGCTTATGGCGCGGATGTATACGCATGAAGAAAAACATGCAAGCGTTTCCATCATTATTGCGTCTCATCAAGCATGTCCGAGAGGTACATTTAAGCAAGGGTGGTAAAATTCTACTCCCAAATGAGCGAAGCAAAAATTTTGTGCCGAGAAAAAATCAAAAAACTACACAAGTTATTCAACTAAATACACCATCACATCAAGTACAACAAGCAGTTATGTCACCTCGAGGAGTCACCGGCAATGGAGTAGAGAATGGTGCGGTTTCGCAGTATCAAATGCAAGTTTTGGGACCACCGCCAGAACCAATGTTTGTAACGGTGCCACCAAGGCCTCAACGCGTTTTGCATTCCGAGGCATATATTAAATATATTGAAAATTTGCAAAATACTTCAAGTGCTCCACAGAAGCCTACATGGAAAACTGCAGTGAAGATGGCAACACCATCCAATGTGACCACTAAGCCGGGTACTGCATTACCCACCAACTGGTTGGGAAGATATGCTGAGGGAAATACTGAAGATGTTATGACAGCACTGTGTCATTTACGTAATTTCATGATGGTCGATGCACTACAAATTAAGCGTAGTTGCTACTAAGTACATTCATATTACATATTGCTCATTAATATCTTCTTATTTGACTATAAAAACACCATTATCACTGTGATGCACATATATAATTATATATGTACATATTTGAATGTATGTGATTAAGAAAATACTGTTCCCAATCACAATTGTGCACAAGTAGATTTCTTTCGCCTATTTTTGTATTCAGAATGCTTTTCATTTGTGAGTAGCGAAAAGAAAAATAACTGATAATGTTTGATTTTTATTATACAAATCCCACATATAGTATATCATACTATATCACACATATAAGTATATCATATTCATAAAAATTCACTTATACTATATATAGACATGGTTATTACCTATTAAACTTTGATATTGACAATTTCTGCTTATTCAAATCTACTATGTACCGATATTTACACAATGGTAAATATGTAATTTATGCATGCTCCGTATACTATCAGCTAAGAACTTCAGAAATCTTAATCTAATATATGTATGATTTTTTGCCAATGTCTCAAAATGTGACAATGAAATATATAATTGTGGTAAAGGAAAATACATCTTTTATTTCTATTTCCAGCTTTACTGAATAATAATTCATGCACTAGTTTAACAGAGAAATTAGAAATTTTTCAATTAGAGCATCGAATAACATTGTGTTAATAAAAGTTATATCATCGAAAGTACACATTTTAGAATCTTTTGTATTTAGTGTGCTATATATATATATATATGTATATGTATATATAATTTATATTATATATATATATATGTATATATAATTTATATATATATATGAGTTCGACAGTATAATCGTAATTCATTACAGCCGATATCTGCGATTAGAAGTAAATCTGAATGAACTAAGAGTAAAAGTAAATCGAACCGGTGAGTTAAAGGACATTTGTATAATGTTTTAAGTGTTTTGCGTGTATTTTGTTATGAACACAAGGGTTTGATACAATGCAATTTCTGGAGGTTCAGAATTTATGCAGAGATAGCGAAGTATCTAGACATCTTTTATGGATGGTTAATGGAAAGAGATGCTTGACAATGTAGCTGAGAACCCTACATTAATCGACGGCATCATTACTGGCTGTGGGTTTATGAATATAATGTCAAACTGTACTACAATCTAGCAAATGGTGCAGAAAAAATTAGCCGAAAAAAAAATAGCTGAAGTCAGTGAATAAATAGAATTAGTGAAATTTATTAAACACCGAAGAAAGTTAAATAGTACCTCCAGTACAGTACATAGTATGGTAATGGACACCCCTATTAAGCACTGTTTTGATTATTGCACACCTGCATACATATGTATCTACATTTGTAGGTTTATGAGCTTGTGTGGATTCATATATAATTTATTTACTCATTCCTAATTATTAGCTTTCTGTTTTGATTCCTTAGTTTCTTCGCTGAGTTTTATATACTGGTATACACTGTCTTTGGTGTTTCTATGACATCATGTCTTATATCGCCGCGCTTATCTAATATGCTTTTTTTATTACCCTCGGTCCACTCAATTTATATATATTACTCTTAGAGATACAAACATACTCGCGTGCATTGCAATAACAATAACAACTTGTGAAAAGAACCGGCTTCTGTTTTTGACTCTCATTTATGTGCATACATGTTTATACTTACATACCTACATAAGTATATGCATATGTACATCAAACAAAATCTGGTATATTTGTCTGAAAATACAAACTGTATACCCGTACTGGATTGTTCCGAATAGCGCTCACTCAACCTCGTTGGTACAAAAGCTTATACAAGCGAAAAGTTAGACAATTTGAAATTTTTTCTAGTTCTAATAATGTGTTAGACATTCGCTTGTTTTTAGTAGTGCTTTGAGTATCGTTTGGAACGGTCTGAAAATAGACGTCCAGATCTAGATACAGTGTAGTATATTAAATTTAAAATTTATGCGCTCTAACAAAATATTATATTTGGTGGAATATTTCAAAAAATATATTTTTAAAATATATTCATTATTTTAAACGTGCATATTTTACACACATCCGAACACACGTAACGGTGTGGCTACATACATATACCTGTAGGAATACCTAAATAACATATTGCACAAAAATGTCGGACGCGGCAAATGGTGAGTCAAAGTTCGGTTTCAAGGACAAGGAGAAGGCTGAGGAGACTTTGCAATTGTTAGAAAGTCATGATATGCAGTATCGGAAACTAACAGTGCGAGGATTACTGGGACGAGCAAAACGTGTCCTTACAAGTGAGTAATAATAACTGTATCTAAATGTGCTTACAACAAAAAATGTAAAATGAAAAAAATCTGTATTTAAAAATTTTTATATATATTTTCTTCATAAAAAAATTAATTTCGTTATCATACAGTGACCAAGGCTGAGGAGAAGGTGAAGAATATCAATTCAGCAATAGAAGTCTTCGAGAAGTGGCTGGAGGAGAATGGCGGCGGTGCTGCTAATAAAAACGCCAAAACCGACAAGGAAGACAAAGTCGAAACCGTACCTGGTTTAGGATTTAAGGACAAGGCAGCAGCGGAAGCCACACTAAGGTAACAGAGAGTGCTTAAATGAATGCGTAGTGGCTTACTAACTTTTGACCTCAAGTATAAAGTGTTGGGACAATGAGTGACCAATAGAAAATCACATTAAACGTTAGGGTTAGACAATGGGTTTATAATTATTGCATTATTGATTTGAATCGTTAATATCTTGTTAATGATCAAATAAACTTTGCGTTCGTATATATAAATATACATATATTTACATATACATATATATAATTGTACCATATGTACACTTTTATTTCTCCCATAATCATATTTTACTATTCTGCATTTTTGTTTGTTTGATTGTGCTACAAAACAAATAAATGCAAACAAATTTACTAACATATAAGCTTTTGACAACGCAGTGTGGTTCTCTTATTGAGATCATCACAATAAATATAAATATAAACCTTGCCTGTAGGAAAATTTTCTGTGAATTTGGCATAGCTGGCTCTTATCATTTAATAATGCAAATCATATTAAATTTACTTATTGGAAAAAAACTCCAAGACTTTTACTAACTTTTTTAGTTAAAAATATATAAAAAGTAGAAGGGGGAAGGGTATACTACTAAAAAGTTGAATCTTCAATGTTCTTTATGCAATTAGCTTAGTTTAAGGAATTACTTTTGTGAAATATCTCCCAAAACGCAATTTTTAATATTTTATTTTAGGCTTAAATACCACCTTCAAATTTTCTGATGTTTTGTTAAAGTCAGCCAGTTGGCTTTTATATAGTGATTTTCTTATACATACATATAAAGGAGTATATAAGTAGGCGTCCATAATATACAGTGGTATTTTTCAGGACTTTCTAAATCCTTCCCCATTTCTAAATCTCACATTTGATATTTTAAAATTTGTGAACACCTACCGTAATTTATGAACGCGCCTGGACTCACTTCCTGCCAGTTTATATACAAATTTTGTTAAAATTTTTAATAATTCTCACATTTTGGTTTTGCGGTAATAGAAATTTTACTTACACGTTCCAAATAATTTTTATTTGCTTGTTGAAATTAAATTACATTTAAAATATTTACCATTTTATATTGTACTTGTATTTAGTATACTGTTTTTCTCTACTGGGTTATGTAGAGTATTATTTATTCCACGAAAAAGAGTAAGCTTAAAGCTTCGTAGTAAAGATAATATCATAACCAAAATTAATATATTTTGACATACATATATACTTACACATACGATACGAGTTAAATTACAGGGTTAGAAGCAAAGAATCATTATGGAGCACGTATGGTGGATGACTGTGCTTAAGAATTAATAGGCATATTCATATGTATGTACATACATGCATATACAGCATAAATATCTATAAACGACTATGGTCTATGAATACTGTTATAATAGTGAGATATACGTATGTACATAAGTCTTAGAAGAAGAGTTAAATAGCATACTAATGAATATTTTTGTTTAGGTGATACATTTGCTAGGTGCTAATAACATACCCAACTATGTCATACTTACTATACGACTGTACAAATTATTAACGAAGTTCTAAAAATATGTTGTGTTCAATTATATTATATTATATATTTCAATTATATTGATTACTGATAACACTAGTTTACAGTATTGAACTTTTTGTCTGTTGCCGCGAATTCTGCGATTGATATTGTTCACTTATTACTTGTTTTTGTCAAAACTACCCTCATTTTGAGCAGCTCGAGTTACTTTGTTTTTGATTTTTATCGTTTAAGCATAAATATTAATCGAAAACAGGCGTATTTTACAGTGTTAAGATTAGTTTCTCAAGTTCTTGCATCATGAGTTGTTGAAATACTCACGTTGTTTAAATAAACTAGATTATTTTTGCTACATATGCGGAGAATATGTGTTTAAAAAATGTAGAAAAGTTATATCAGAGTTGGTGAAAAATAATTATTTTGAGTATTTTGGGGTGCTCTTGGATAAAAATAAGAATCCTTGGGCACCCAATTGGGTTTGTAAATCTTGTAAGGAATATTTGAGATTATGGAAAAGTGGTAAAAGAAGTGCCTTTAAATTTGGAACACCGATTATTTGGCGAGGGCCACCAAATCATCTCGTGGACTGTTATTTTTGTTGTGTGAACATAAACGGTTTAAACATTAAAAATCGAGCTAAATGGCAGTACCCAGGTACTAGTTGTGTTCAACGTCCAGTGCAGCGTTCACCTAACTCTTCAGAGCCTAAAAATATATCTGAACCATTAGAGCAAGAAATTGAAGGATCAAGCTCATACAAAATGATGCTGATTTTGAAGGTATGTCTAATGAGCCAAAACGCTTCTCCCATAATGAGTTGAATGATCTTGTAAGAGATTTAAATCTTTCTAAACAAGCTTCAGAATTGTTAGCATCAAGACTAAGAGAAAAAACTTGCTATCCTCAGATACTAAAATAAGTTTTTATCGTGAAAGAGATGCAGAATTGCGGCGTTATTTTTCCGAAGAAAACGGCATTATCCTTTGTTCAGATATAAAAACTTAATAAAAAATGGGCTTGAAGTGATACGAACCAAACGACCGACGTTTATTCATTGACAGCTCAAAACGTAGCCTTAAATGTATTCTTTTATATAATGGAAATAAATACGCTGTGGTACCTATTGCCCACAGTACAAAGTTAAAGGAGGAATATTGTAACATTTCGCTAGTCTTGAGCAAAATAAAATACAATGACCATGAGTGGCAAATTTGTGTCGGTCAACAAAGTGGTTATACCAAGTTTCCCTGTTTTATATGTCTTTGGGACAATGAAGTAGAGCTAAACAAGAGCATTGGGTGAGATAAAACTGACCCTTGAGAGAAAAAGCTCGTAACAAAATTATCCTTCCAAGACTACATATAAAACTGGGCATCATGAAACAGTTTGTAAAATCACTAGATAAAGATGGGAACTGCTTTTCTTACATTTGCCAAACATTTCCTCAGCACACTATGGAAAAGATTAAAGCCGGATTTTTGATTGCCCCCAAATTAGACAACTTACGAAAGATACTCAATTTAGAAATTCTATGACTGAGTCAGAACTAAAGGCTTGGACAGCATTCGTATCTGTGATGCAGAATTTTCTCGGAATTAAAAAATCTGAAAATTATATTGAACTTGTAGAAGACATTCTGCTGCAATTAAAAAATATGGAATGGAATATGGGTATAAAACTCCACTTCCTCCATAGTCACCCAGAGAGGTTTCCGCAAATTTTAGTAGATATGAGCGAAGAGCAGGGAGACCGTATGCATCAAGACTTAAGCGTCATGGAGCGGCGTTATAAGGATTTCTGAGAACTTAATGATTAATTATTTTTCTTAATAAAATTTTTCTTAATAAGTACATGTTTTCTTCTGTGTAATCTACATCTGAAACTCTGAAACTTGAGCTGATAAAAATATTTAAATTATATTTTTGGAAATAGCATATTGTATGTAGCAACAGCAGCAACAGCTAAATTTGGCAACGAATGCACTGTAAACTAGTGTAATAATTGGGTACTAAATCGATTTCGTATAAAAATATTACGTACACGCCGTGTTGCACACTAACTACGAAAATGTTTGTAAATTGCGTCAAAACGCAACTACGGTATATTTTGTCATGCAAGTAATCAAGTGATTGCATTTCGAACAGTACCTGCTGTTCTGATAATGTGACAGATGTAAAATACACATTCCGAAAAAACTCATTTGCGGAAAATGTTCTACGGCTTTTTCTGCACAATTTTGTGTAAGGAAATAAGGGTCTAAAACCGATTTCAATCCAACGATTTTCAGGGAGAAGTTTAACTCATAAGGATTGTAAAATTGTTTTTTTTTCGCATTTTTAAGGCATACTAATTAAACACTTAGAACGTTTTCCGCATGTGTAATTTTATAGCAAAAAAAAAAAAAATCGACCCGCTCTAATACATTTACATATGTACATGTATGGCAGATACACAATAATTCAATCATACATTCAGTACTCACTTCATGACTCAAGCCTCAATTTCGACTATACCATATTTTCACTACTATTTCGAACTATTTGGTAAATATACATACTTTTACATATGTCCATTTGTGTGCATTTGCTCAAGCACTTATGTTGATATCAATATACACGCATTAACGGTAAATGTGTTTATTCCCCTATTATTAAGTCTTTCGGTATTTTTGCTATTTTTTGTTTGCCTTGAAGGTCGCCTGTGCGTGATGTCATAGCGTACGTTTAGTAATTGGTATGTGTCGCCATAAGGGCCGACGCTGTGTGGGAAGTTAAGAGAATATATATAATTTGCACATTAATGAATAATTATAAATATGAGTGTGATCGGAAAGCTTAAAATACGAATGGACTTGTGTAGCAGAAGTTAACAACAAAATGCGAGTAGGCATGTTGCTGTATGTTGAACTATGTTGGGAATAAGCATATGTTTTTAGCGAATTTTCTAAGCACCATCAATCGTAAATTATTGTTGTAATAATTTAGTTCGAAATTGAATTTGAGGAGTGTGAGAATGTATCCAGATAACTATAAGAATTTCATATATAAAATGTGGTCTATGAAATTAGTATTTATTATTGAACCATTTCAGTAGCGCCACACTGTAAATGATCTCACTTACCGTCTGATATGATTTTCGCTCGCGATGTAAGAATATAATATTAGCACCGAAGTCATCCATCAATACCAACTTTTTTATATTAACTAATACAATTTTAATATATATAATATATTCGACACATAGGGCTTTGAGAAGGTAAAGATCTGATATTATTCATATTATCATCATTTAATAGTATGTATCGAGCATCATTGTTAGCATCAACCTGGCATATATTTTAACTTTTGCTCAAAGTCGTTTTCGCGCACAAAGTTGTAGTAGTTGTAGTTTCCAAAAAGCATTAAGCAAATCAAATATTTTCTACACATGAATAATACGCATTTTATTCTTAATTCTTAGGATACTTCAAGATCGTGATCCAGATTATCAGAAATTGGCAATTAAAGGCTTAATTGGCAGCTCCAAGCGTGTGCTGTCCGGCACCAAAAATGAAGATAAAATCAAGTCTATTCAAGAAGGTGTCAAAATACTAGAAGATTTCTTAGAAAAATTTGAAACAGAAAATTTGATTAAAAATAATCGAGCCTACCTCGCATACTCAGTTATTGAACAGTTACCCGAGCCGAAAGATGAGCTAGCAGCAGAATTTGTTACAGCTTACGGCGGACCCAAAGCCAAGGGCAATTACAAGCATCTACGCACCATGTATCCCGCAGATGATGACTCGACATCATGGGATATTATTCGCAATCGCAATATTGCGAAATTAATGGAAAAACTTAAGGCTGAGGAAGCGAAATTATTTGATGCTGAAAGTGGTGAGCCGACAGAAATCCATCTCGAACTGATACATTGGGCTTACAGTCCACAGCCAGACAAAGTGAAGTCGTATTTGGAGAAGAGCTTAAAGAAAAAGGCAGAGAAACGTAAAGTTGAACTAAATGATAGTTCCAGCTCTGATGAAGATGATCGTGAGGACGATGACGATGATAATGGTGAAACACCGGAAAAGAAGAAGAGAACGGAATAAGTTGCATCGGTTTTGTAATTTATAAAACCAACGTTGAAAGCAAAACACACGAATTTGGTATACAAAAATATACATAGATGATCATGCCAATAATTGCTAAGTAAATATAAATACGTACACGAATATGTACTAGATATTAATCACAAATATACAAAAATTCTGTACTTACTCTTCGAAAGTAACTTTGTCTGTATGTATTTTACATATCTCATATTCATATATCTATTTACGGTGCACATTTTTGAAAGTATGAACAAAATTATTTCGAATGAAAAGTTTGATAAAATAAAGTTTAACTATCATATTCGGGTTTGATCCCGCAGATACTCTTTTATTCATTGCTAGACATAATCATGCCATACAATCTCCTAAAATACAGACATACATTGCATCATACACACATATAGAGTGAATATGTATTATGTACATATTTTTGTAGTTTTCATGTTTTTAATTTTTAATATTTATGAATTGGACTGCTATAGAAAATACTATCACTATTGGTTCTCGCACTAGCGGCGCTCAGCTGTGTCGCAAGATTTCTTTCCCTTTCGCCATGACTGTGTTCCATTGTGTGATTGAGAGATAAGTCGTTCCTGCCCAACAAATTGCCATTGACAATTGGTTCTGGCATATTTTTTGAAGCCGTTAATGTTACAGCTGCTGCTGCGGCTGCCGCTGCTGCCGCTGTGGATAAGATATGCGTGTGGTGTTCACTTTTCGATGAAGACGGTGTGCCATTGGTCGCACTCGCCAAATGTCCGTAAGCCATATTAAAGAGAGCTTCTGGGTCGCATACAAATCGATAGACATAACGTTCGCCATTTACCTTTTGCATAATTCCTTTCTCATAATAGTAGCGTAGACTGCGCGACAGTTTGTCGTAATTCATGGCGGGACGATTCTTTTGCAAGCCCCAACGCCGCGCCACCTCTTCTGGTTCGATGAGTTTAAACTCCATACCGCGTCCGGTCCAGGCAATGCAACTTGAACTATTCGTTTGGTAAAAAAATGGTTTTTCCTTAAGCAATTAAATAAATTTGTCAATACTTACCTCGTGGTGGGTTCATCTAATAAAGCCACCAGAAATTGCCACAACTGCAATGAGCCGCGTCGCTGCGACACTGTTTGGCTCGTCGAAATGGCATTATTGTAAAGTCCATTGTATTTAATGTCTCCATCGGTTGATGAGACAGTGGTCGAGTCCACAGTGACTGGCCGTAGCGGGTACGTTGATGATATGGTCGAATTGTAGGGACTCTCGTATTTGAGATCGACATCCGTTGAACTTGTTGACGCCAAAGTTAACGATGCCGTTGGTGATAGTGAACCGTTACTGCGTAGTCCATACGAGTTACCGTTTGTTGTACTGTAGGGGTGCTGGTGGTACATGGTTGCCGCGCTGGTGGACAGGATGGATCCATGTCCGAATTTGAAAGCTGATGCGTGCGAGGATAAGTGGCCGGTATGTGGTTGATGCAACATGCTAGAGTGCACATGTGGGTGACTGGATGTGTGGGTGTGTGCATGTGTTGGCAGTGAATGTTGTGCAGCGGGATGCGCATGTGAATGCGGCTGTATATGCATATGAGATGGATGATGTGACAACTGCTGATGAGAATGGCCACTCAGATGTGTGGTAGTTGAGTCGGGATGCTCCTCTTTAGTGCTATGATAGTGGTGACTCATGGGAATCATATTAGTTGTTGCAGCTGTTGTTGGATTGTTACAAAATGCCAGTGCCGGTTCTGTTCGGAATAAATTTTTGTTATTTTTTAAAAATTCTTATATTGTTACATGAATTTATTTTCGAAACTTGAGAATGTAAATTGAAGACTGCAATATACGATTGAAATAATCTTAACACCCTATATACATCGGTCGACTACGATTTTGAAGTATTTTCGTAAGAAGGCATTTGCAATTTTGGAGACAACATACATATGCTAGGAATTTGATAGGAAAGTGGTGTGGGTCAAAGGATGGATTATAACAACTTTTTTATATAAACAATACATATACAATGTTTTTAATGAAACAAACTATAAATTATGTAACAGCTATATCTTTATAAATGTGCCTCTATAGTTTTATGAATGAGTTCTACATCAGCAACGGGAAAAGTTGATTCCGCACTGCAGCAGCGTCAAAGATGTTGGGACCGGAGCCATACATAGCGGTAGGACCCCATACTCTTAAAGAGCTGCTCCGCATGGAGGAGAGAGTGGAGAGAGAACGGCACTGGCGACAGGCAGCAAGTATGCGCCACGCCAAGCTGCTTCTAGGAGGATACAATCTCCCCAGATTTAAAGAACTAATTCACACCCCGTGAAAAATTCCGCCTCCTCGTCGCAATCTGCACAGGGCACTGTAAGCTCAGGAAGTACCTGTCCAACATGGGCATGGTCTCCTGTGCCAACTGCCGATTCTGCGACCTGGAACAGGAAACACCAGCACACCTAATCCTCAGCAATCTGTGGAAAAAGGCTTAAGGTCCTGGATTCTGCTTACATCAGCAGGGATCACATCACCTCATTAGCGCCTGGCAAACTCCTAGAACTATTCAGCCTGCTGGGGCTCTGGGAGGTCATGTGATATAGGAGATAGCACAATAGACCTTAGGTCGCGGTGCATTACGTCAAATAACATTCTATTCTGTTATATAGTTGAACAATTGAGCTAAGTATATTTGTCAAATACGGAACTAAAACAAGACCTTAACGTTTGTGCTATATAAATTGTGACAAAAAAGTATCCGGAAATTGTAAATAAAACACAAAGTATTTAATTATTAATCAATATTTTCAGTTGAAGAGGTCGTCCAGAAATTTATTAGAAATATAAAATTTGAGACAAATTCTTTGTTCGATATTTTTAGGTGTACCGACCGCTCATATTTGGCAAAGTAATTAAGGACAGTCCTTTCAATTTAGCAAAATATATTTTTTTTTTGAAATATCATTACCCTGGGAATTTAATTACAATTTCCGGGTGTTTTTTTGTCCCAAAGTATTACCGGCCGGTGACAAGTTTGAATAATTTTATGGCTCACTTTCAGAATGAGTATACCAGAAAAAGATAAAATTTAATTTTTCAGATATCAATCCTGTAATTAACATTCAAGCACTTTGGAAAGAGAAATATTTAAAAAAGAAGTAATAGACGCTGTCAGCCAAATGTGAATAATACAGTCCAATATGTTCTACGTTCTCATTTGCCAATGATGTTAACTAACTCACCCAATATCATTTCATTCAAAATGATTTTAATGAGTTTAACATTTTTCTTTAAGGCAGCGTCAATTTGATACCATTAACTGGTGAACGATTGAATGAATTATTGTACTTTATTTAAAGTTAGTATTCCAATACATGGATTAAAGCTCTTTGCTTATGACGCATTCTTTCAGGTCAAAAACATTTCAGTCAATAAGTCTAGAAAGACATATAAGCTTATCAGTTTTGTACACTATCCCCACTTATCTTAATTCAACTTATTATGACAATACTGTTAAGATTATCTTAAAGTATGTACCGCAGCAACCATATTTTATTCAAAAATTAATAATCAAATTGATATCTACTACATATAATATATAATTCAAATCCCTTGGCCAGGGCCGTCTTAAACCAAGCTGCGGACCTTGGGCACACAAGAATTTGGGGCCCTTTTTGAAAGTAAAAAAGCGACTTATACTAAAATTTTTTTTTTTACATTTAATAAAGGTAATCAAATACAGTATTTTATAAATGTCAATAATGATGATGCGTGTAGGTGTGTGTGTGTGTGATTACGATATTAAGATAATAGAGATCTATCTATTATCTTAATTATATCTTTAAAGTAAATTTTTTGAAGGATATCACTCTCCATACATATAATTGGCAAACTACTCAGTCGTTCTTGTAACATTTTTGTTCGCAATTCATTTTTTATTCTCTTAAGCTGCGGAAATGACCGCTCTCCACTACAATTGGTAACCATTCTTCTTCTTCTTGATTGGCGTAGTCACCGCTTACGCGATTATAGCCGAGTTAACAACAGCGCGCCAGTCGTTTCTTCTTTTCGCTACGTGGCGCCAAT